>NW_024470726.1:1642659-1670159 GCF_017639515.1 Carcharodon carcharias
GGTCGCTGTCTAAGACCTTTCAGGCACAGTGCACCGAGGGTCTGGGAATTGTACAGACCCTTCGGACTGTATGACTCACATTGAATGCATGCAGTCAATATTGTGTGTCACAATTGTATTGAAGCACCTTAGTGTGCAACGTGATATATGTAGATACCTTAAATGCCATTGCACTGTCTGTAATGACCATGTTGAAATGTCTGTAAGTGTCCATTGATTGTATGGATACACCCCAGGGCGCAACATGATCTATGTAGACAACCTAAACACCATTACACTGTCTGTTTTGACCATTTTGAAACATTGGTAACATTCAGTGAATGTATTGCAGCACCTCAAGGTGTGACATGGTCCATGTAGATAAATTGAATAGGATTGCACTTTTTGTGATGGCCATTTTGAAATGCTTTGTAATGTTCTCTCAGTATATAAAGTATATATATTTTTTAAAAATTGAAATCCCCCCCCCCCCCAGGTATCAGTCGACTGAACTGCTTCTCACGCAATTATGTCTAAAGTAGATGGAGCCTTGGTTTAAGGTTTCATCTGAAAGATGGCACCATCGACTGTGTGGCACTCCCTCAGTGCTGAACCGGGAGAGTCCACCTGGGTTTTGCGCTCGAGTCTCTAGAGAGTGTGGTTTGAACCCACAACCTTCTGGCCTGGGAGGATGAGGGAGGGAGGGAAAGGGGGTCATCTGAACCACGGGCTGCCACAGGAAATCTGGAGAATGATCCGAAGAGACCAGTTCGGGGAGGAACAGGTTGTTTTGAAACAGATGGTTGAACTGCAGCCACGGTTCCTCTCTCCACCACACACACACACACACACACACACACACTCTCAACTACACCAAGCTTCTGAAATGGAGCTTGTTCGTTGGACTGCCCTGGGCAGTCATCCAGTTGCGAAAAAAGTGCCAAGTTGGGCACCTGGTGGTGGGGCGCGGTGAAAGACTTCAGTCAGAGTACTAACGATTCAAGTCGGTATGACTCTCCTTCAGAGCTCTGAAGAGGAGTCGTGCAGACTCGGGAAGTTGACTCTGTTCCTCTCTCTCTCTCTCTCCACAGATGCTGCCAGACCTGCTGAGCTTTTCCAGCATTTTCCGGTTTATCTCAGATCTCCAGCACCCGCGGTGTTTTGCTGCTTCGTTTAGGTCAGCTGCCAGACCTGCTGAGTTTTTCCAGGTAATTCTGTTTTTGTTTTGGATTTCCAGCATCCGCAGTTTTTTTGTTTTTATCTTTGAGTCTCTCCAGGGTCGGACTAGGAGGCTCCCTCTCTCTTATTCCAGGGCTGTTCGTACTGAGCTCTCCTGGACGAGAGAACAACAGTTTTATCCTTCACTAGTCCAGTTCAGTCTGCTAACGGGGGGTCACAAAAACCCTGCACTCTTCCCCCTTCAGAACAGACTTTCTAACATTCTCCTGCTTCGGATTTTAAAACAACAAAAATAAAATAAAAATCGACAATGAAATCGATTTCTCTGGCAGAATACTCACAGTTTTCGCAGGTTCAGCCTTAATGTCAGCGATAGACAGGACTCTGGATGCACTCATATTCCACCGAAATTGTTTTGTTTAAAATTCCACACTTGCCCTGAGAAAAAAGCTTCTTCGGAGGGGGGAAAAAAAAACAGGGTTTCAAAAATATATACCCCAGCCACCTAGAAGAAAAGTTTAGCAAAGAAGCGAAGACACCACCAACTAATATACACACACTGAACGCCTCGCCTGTATCAACACTCGAGTTACAACCAGCAAGTGGATACATTTCAAGGGATTGATACATGCTTCGGCCAATCAGGGGCCGCGCGGCATTCCATTCGTCAGCCAGTGAGCCAATCGCCCTGCAGCTGGTGAGGTCATTCCATTGCGCCTGTTTCAGGCCGGGGCGAGAGTTTGGGGCGCTATTTTGGGTCTGGGATGGGTGAAAGTGTGGCAAGTCGCCTCCAATATCCCATCCCACATGGGTGGGTGGAGGGGAGCAAAGCACTTACTAGCTCCCTCACCCAGCATTTTGCCCAAGGAGAGGTCTAGCAAGAGGTCCTGAGGACACAATGGGTACAGCTGTCCCACTGCCTGGCCCGCTTGCAGTCCCTCACCCCTCCCTTTCTCTAACCTCCTCCAGCCCCTCCCTATCTCTTTAACCTCCTCCAGCCCCTACACCCCCTCCCTATCTCTGTAACCTCCTCCAGCCCCTACACCCCTCCCTATCTCTGTAACCTCCTCCAGCCCCTACACCCCCTCCCTATCTCTGTAACCTCCTCCAGCCCCTACACCCCCTCCCTATCTCTGTAACCTCCTCCAGCCCCTACAACCCCTCCCTATCTCTGTAACCTCCTCCAGCCCCTATACCCCTCCCTATCTCTGTAACCTCCTTCAGCCCCTACACCCCTCCCTATCTCTGTAACCACCTCCAGCCCCAACACCCCTCCCTAATTCTGTAACCTCCTCCAGCCCCAACACCCCTCCCTATCTCTGTAACCTCCTCCAGCCCCTACACCCCTCCCTAATTCTGTAACCTCCTCCAGCCCCAACACCCCTCCCTATCTCTGTAACCTCCTCCATCCCCTACACCCCTCCCTATCTCTCTAACCTCCTCCAGCGCCAACACCCCTCCCTATCTCTGTAACCTCCTCCAGCCCCTACACCCCTCCCTATCTCTGTAAACCCCCTCCAGCCCCAACACCCCTCCCTATCTCTGTAACCTCCTCCAGCCCCTACATCCCTCCCTATCTCTGTAAACCCCCTCCAGCCCCTACACCCCTCCCTATCACTGTAACCTCCTCCAGCCCCTACACCCCTCCCTATCTCTGTAACCTCCTCCAGTCCCTACACCCCTCCCTATCTCTGTAACCCCCTCCAGTCCCTACACCCCTCCCTATCTCTGTAACCTCCCCCAGCCGCTACACCCCTCCTTATCTCTGTAACCTCCTCCAGCCCCTACACCCTTCCCTATCTCTGTAACTTCCTCCAGCCCCTACAACCCTCCGAGGTCTCTGCGCTCCTCCAATTCTGGCCTCTTGCCCATCCCCCGATTCCCATCGCTCCACCACTGGCGGCCGTACCTTCAGCTGCCTGGGGGGCCCTGAGCTCTGGAATTCCCTCCCTAAACCTCTCCCCCTCTCTCTTTCTCTCTATCTCCCTGAAAACTGACCTCTTTGACCGAACCTTTGTCCCTAATATCTCCTCCCGTGGCTAGGGATTGGAGTTTGGAGTTGACATCTAGCGAAGTGCCTTGGGGTATGTGACCTAAGTCAAAGTCAAGTTTGTTACCACCTCTCGGGTGTTACATTTCATTCCCCAGCATCAGTTATCTGCCACACCCTTTTACTGTGTAGGATGAACCTACACAGGTTCCAGCTGTCTTTGGCTACAATCCCTGTTTACACCCAGTACGAATTACAAAGCACCTGTTGCCTGCATTCCCACAGTTAAAAGCATCAGCAGATTTCTAGTAAGCAAATCATGCAAATATAGGAGCCACCCAAAGCCTTCCTATTTTACCATTTCCAATGATAGGCCAATGTTGGTTTTTGACCCCTTGAAATTTGACTCAAGTTGAAGAGAAGCTACTCCCCACCCCAAAACTGACAGGGCCTCAGTTTGACATCTCATCTTGAAAGGTGGTGCCTCCGACAGTGCAGCGCTCCCTCAGTACCAACCCTCCAGCAGTGCAGGGCTCCCTCAGTACCGACCCTCCGGCAGTGCGGCGCTCCCTCAGTACCGAACCTCCAGCAGTGCGGCACTCCCTCAGTACTGACCCTCTGACAGTGCGGCACTCCCTCAGTACTGACCCTCCGACAGTGCGGCACTCCCTCAGTACTGACCCTCTGACAGTGCGGCGCTCCCTCAGTACTGACCCTCCGACAGTGCAGCACTCCCTCAGTACCGACCCTCTGGCAATGCGGCGCTCCCTCAGTACCGACCCTCCGGCAATGCGGCGCACCCTCAGTACCGACCCTCCGGCATTGCGGCGCTCCCTCAGTACCGACCCTCCGACACTGCAGCACTCCCTCAGTACTGACCCTCCGACAGTGCGGCGCTCCGTCAGTACTGACCCTCCGACAGTGCGGCGCTCCCTCAGCACCGACTCTCCGACAGTGCAGCACTCCCTCAGTACTGGCTCTGGGTGTGATTAAGTCAGTTGTTCATATTATGTCCTTGGTGTGAAGGACAAGCTGAATGGGCGTTCGCTGTCACAATCTCAAGACATCCCAAAGATGTCTCAGCCAATGGAAGTAATTCCAATTCCAAATAATTCCGTCAATCTCCGCACAGCAGGATCCCACAAATGGCGACCAGATCATCGGCTAAGGGATGAAGATTGGCAACAGGACGTCGGGAAGAATGATCCCGCTCTCATCTCACCCCAAACCCACTAACTCCCTGCTCTTCTTCCATTCGTAGCCCCGGCTTCTTTTACATCTGCCTGAGAGGTCAGACACCCACCCCACCCTCCCAAACTGAGGGGGGGCCTCAGTTTGACATCATGTCCTGAAAGATGGGCACCTCCAACAGTGCAGGGGTCCCTCAGTACTGGCTCTGGGCGTGTCAGCCTGGATTATGGGGCTCAAGTCTCTGGAGTGGGGACTCAAACCCACAACCTTCTGAGTCAGAGAGGAGAGTGACACCAGCTGGCACGCTAAATTATAGATTCAAGCCATACTCCAGCATCTGAGTGTGCGATCTATGCTGCCGCTACTGCTTGATAGTACTGTGGACGACACCTTCCATCACTTTACTGGGGATGGAGAGTAGACAGATGGGGTGGTAATTGGCCAGGTTGGATTTGCCCTGCTTTTTGTGTACAGGACATACCTGGGCAATGTTCCACATAGCCGGGTAGATGCCAGTGTTGTAGCTGTACTGGAACAGCTTGGCTAGGGGTGCGGCAAGTTCTGGAGCACAGGTCTTCAGTACGATTGCCAGAATATTGTCAGGACCCATAGCCTTTGCAGTATCCAGCGCCTTCAGCCGTTTCTTGATATCACGTGGAGTGAATTAAATTGGCTGAAGACTGGCATCTGTGATGCTGGGGACCTCCGAAGGAGGCCAAGATGAGTCATCCACTCGGCACTTCTGGCTAAAGGTCGTTGCGAATGCTTCAGCCTTGTCTTTTGCACTGATGTGCTGGGCTCCCCCATCATTGAAGATGGGGATATTTGTGGAGCCTCCTCCTCCACTGAGTTGTTTAATTGTCCACCACCATTCACGACTGGATGTGGCAGGACTGCAGAACTTAGATCTAATCCGTGGGTTGTGGGATTGCTTAGCTCTGCCTATCACTTGCTGCTTATGCTGTTTGGCAAGTAGTCCTGTGTTATAGCTTCACCAGGTTGACACCTGATTTTTAGGTATGCCTGGTGCTGCTCCTGGCATGACCACCTGCACTCTTCATTGGTGGTATTGGTAGAGTGGGGGATGTGCCAGGCCATGAGGTTACAGATTGTGTTCGAGTACAATTCTGCTGCTGCTGATGGCCCACAGCACCTCATGGATGCCCAGTCTTCAGTTGCTAGGTCTGTTTGAAATCTGGTCCTTTTAGCACAGTAGCTGTGCCACACAACACGATGGAGGGCATCCTCAATGTGAAGGTGGGACTTTGTCTGCACAAGGACTGTCCGGTGGTCACTCCTACCGAAACTGCCGTGGACAGATGCATCTGCAGCAGGCAGGTTGGTGAGGATGAGGTCAAGTATGTTTTTCCCTCTTGTTGGTTCCCTCACCACCTGCTGCAGACCCAGTCTAGCTGCAAGTCCTTTAGGACTCGGCCAGCTGGGTCTGTAGTGGTGCTATCGAGCCATTCTTGGTGATGGACATTGGATTATTGGTCCAGTGACAGTATCACTATGCCACCCCCTCCCCTCTGAATTTAAACTCAGTTGATTAGTAAACGTGGAGAAAGCAAGTCTCAGTAAAGGTGACCATGAAACTATCATCGATTGTTGTAAAAACCCATCTGGGTCACTAATGCTCCTTTAGGGAAGGGAAATCTGCTGTCCTTACCCTGGTCTGGCCTACATGTGACTCCAGACCCACAGCCATGTGGTTGACTCTTAACTGCCCCTCTGAAATGGCCGAGCAAGACCACTCAGTTCAAGGGGCAATTAGGGATGAGCAACAAGCGCTGACCTTGCCAGTGACATCCACGTCCCATGAAAGAATATTTTTTAAAAAAGCAACACTGCCAGAAAATGTTAATACAGTGTGACTGTGCCCACTAATGGCATGAATTGAAACATCCAAGAGGGAATTAGGCTGTTATCTGAAAAGGAGGAATGTGCAGGGATACGGGGGGAAGGTGAGGGAATGGCACTAGGTGAATCGCTCATTCGGAGAGCCGGTGCAGACACGATGGGCTGAATGGCCTCCTCCTGCTCCGGTAACATTTCCGTGATTCTTGTGATGGTTAGCATGAAGGGAAGAGGTCAATTTCCTTTCACCCCATTCAGTCCAAGCCTCATATGCCTTTGGAAACTCAGCCAGATCACTGGCAATTGGATACACCTGGATGAATGGTGTACCCAATTGCCTGTGATACAACTGGGCGTTGCTAGGAAACTGGAATTTGACCAATCACAACAAAGTTTCACACCCCACTATCTCAGTCGTTTGCGGTTCCAGTTTTATATATGACAAGAGTTCTACCATGAGAATATTGAAAAAAGTATCCTGTGTATAGTTTGAAATCCCAGCCCTGTAGCTTGTTGCAATTTCCTGAGGGAAATTTCATTGAGGGAAGGAGGAACCTGGAGCCAGTTTTTCCTTAACATAGACTTATTCATAAAAGCCAGAGAACACAGGCCCAAGCTCCCTATTCCTTCTCCCACATACATGGAAACCGGTTCTTATATATACTTAAGAATAATGCCCTAACTTTTCCCCAGTTAGTAACAGCTGCTGTCACTTACAACTAGAGCTTGCACTTCATTGTGGCAGGTTTGCAATGTTAAAATAACTGTCAGCAAAGATTGAACAGGCCGGGAAAAGGTCCAGAAAAGAGGGGGTGGGCGCGCGGGCGCGGGGTGACCTGATCGAGGTCTTTAAGATTCTGAAAGGGGTTCGATAGGATAGACGTAAAGAAGATGTGGCTGGGGGGGGGGGAGAGACCAGAACTAGGGGGGTCATCAATATAAGATGGTCGCTAATAAATCCAATGGGGAATTCAGGAGAAACCTCTTTACCCAGAGAGTGGGGAGAATGTGGGACTCGCTCCCACAGGGAGTGGCCGAGGTGAATAGCGGAGATGGATTGAAGCGGGTGGGGGGTGTGGGGGGGTAGTTGGATAAACACATGAGGGAGAAAGGAATAGAAGGGTATGGTGAAGGGAGTGAGTGCGATGAAAAGGGGGTGGGGAGGAGGCTCGTGTGGACCAGAAACACCAGCACGGAGCAGAGGGGCCGAATGGCCTGTTTCTGTGCTGGGAACACTTGTATATGTAACCGCTGAACACTTTTGAGCAACAGTCATTGCCGACTTGCAGGGAACACATTTCAAAACTGAGACGGGATAGGTTTTTATTGGGTGGGGGGGGGGGGGTTAAGGGTGACGGAACCAAGGCGTGTAGATGGAGTTAAGATACAGATCAGCAGTGATTAGTTGAATGGCGGAGCAAGCTCGAGCATGCTGAATGGCCTCCTCCTGTTCCTACACAAGGCTGTGACAGGACAGGGAAAAACAAGGATATCCCAAGGAATATGCAGAACAATGACGCAGTGTGCAGCATTATTCACAAATCAGTACCACAGTAATTCTAGTGTCTAGGGAACCAGTTTTTGGTTAAGTAGGAGGCTTTCTTTCCAAGGCCAGACACAAAGGGATGTTATTTTCAGATTGTGCATTGCTCCTTTACACTATGAGACGAACTCAATACTAACAGTATCACACCCAGATGATATCATATCTCCCGGTTCCATTTCTTTGTGAACGCTTTATTACACCAGGGATTGGCTGGAAGTGTGAAAATGGTCTACCCACATCCTTCATCCACCAAACAATTCGCCTTTCATGTAGGAAAACATCCCAAGGCACTTCACAGGAGCAGTAGCAACTGAATATTTGACCCCGAGCCGCACAAGGAGAAAATATTAGGGACAAAAAATTATTAGGGAACAAAAAGCTCGGTCAAAGAGGTCAGTTTTAAGGAAGTCTTAAAGGAGGAGAGAAAGAGGCACAGAGAGAGAGAGAGAGACAGAGACACAGAGACAGAGAGAGGGAGAAACAGAGAGACAGACAGACAGAGAGAGAGAGAGGGAGAGTGAGGTGGAGAGGTTTAGGGAGGGATTTCCAGAGCTCAGGGCCCCACCAGGCAGCTGAAGGCACGGCCACCAATGGTGGAGCGATGGGAATCGGGGGATGTGCAATTGGAGGGGCGCAGAGATCTCAGAGGGTTGTACGGGCTGGGGGAGGTTACAGAGATAGGGAGGGGTGTAGGGGCTGGAGGAAGTTACAGAGATAGGGAGGGGTGTAAGGGCTGGAGGAGGTTACAGAGATAGGGAGGGGTGTAGGGGCTGGGGGAGTTTACAGAGAGAGGGAGGTGTTAAGCGGCTGGAGGAGGCTATGGAGATAGGGAGTGGTGTGTAGGGGCTGGAGGAGGTTACAGGGATAGGGAGTGGTGTGTAGGGGCTGGAGGAGGTTACAGGGATAGGGAGGAGTGTAGGGGCTGGAGGAGGTTACAGAGATAGGGAGGGGTGTAGGGGCTGAAGGAGGTTACAGAGATAGGGAGGGGTGTAGGGGCTGGAGGAGGTTACAGAGATAGGGAGGGGTGTAGGGCCTGGAGGAGGTTACAGAGATAGGGAGGGGGTGTAAGGGCTGGAGGAGGTTACAGAGATAGGGAGGGGGTGTAGGGGCTGGAGGTGGATAGAGAGATAGGGAGGGGGTGAGGGCCATGGAGGGACTTGAAGGAGGATGAGAAATTTAAATTTGAGGTATTGCCAGACCGGCAGCCAGTGTAGGTCAGGCAGCTTAGGATGGGGGTCGACGGGGGGGGGTGATGGGTGATCGGGACCTGGTGCGATCAGGACACGAGCACGGCAGCACGGTCGAGGGGGAGCTGAGAGAAATTGGAAGACGCTAGCCTGGCCGGCAGAGCCTTGTGACGATGGAAGTACTGCGGCTGCAGAAAGCGGAGGAGGGACTGCAATTGCACGCTTGCAAGAGGCTGCCCTTTGTGGGTTTTGTGGGAGGAGGCAGGGAATCCTACCTGACTGGAGAGGTTCAAACCATGGGGCAGGAGGCAAAACCTTCGAGGTGGAGCCTCTGTGCATCGCCTTGGCATCTGCAACTACATTACAGCTCCTACGTATGTACGAGTAGTGGTCATAACACACAAGAGATGCATGTGCGTGTACCTACATATTACTGTGTTATTGTGTTAGCCTGATATCTGTGTTTCCTTTCCCAAAAAAAAATCTTACCCTTGCCTCTGTTAATCGGACCTAAGACAACCACTGAAGCCAAAACCGAGACACAGAGCTTTTCTTTCTCAAGAGAATCTATTGACTTATTCAGTCTCTCAGCTCTTTTCCTATCTTCCCCCCTAGTGTTATTCTCTATTTAAATGTAAAACATAGAAACAAATATGAACTAATTAACAAATAAACTAATTAACTAACGGAAAGCCCCTTAAAGGGGCACGGTAACAAAAAAACAAGACTTTCAAAGAAAACTTAGTTAAATTAAAATGTTATTTCCAGTACAGATCATAAGGAAGAGGAGCAGGAGTCAGCCATTCAGCCCCTCAAGCCTGCTCGACCATTCAATAAGATTGTGGCCTCAACTCCACTTTCCTGCCTGCCACCCAAAACAGTGTGAGAGAGGGAGCACATAAAACAGTGCGAGAGAGGGAGCAGATAAAACAGCGCGAGAGAGGGAGCACATAAAACAGCGCGAGAGAGGGAGCAGATAAAACAGCGCGAGAGAGGGAGCACATAAAACAGCGCGAGAGAGGGAGCAGATAAAACAGCGCGAGAGAGGGAGCACATAAAACAGCGCGAGAGAGGGAGCAGATAAAACAGTGTGAGAGAGGGAGCAGATAAAACAGCGCAAGAGGAAGAAACAAATAAACCAGCGTGAGAGGAGGGAGCAGATAAAATAGCGCAAGAGAGGGAGCAGATAAAACAGCGCAAGAGAGGGAGCAGATAAAACAGTGCGAGAGAGGGAGCAGATAAAACAGCGCGAGAGAGGGAGCAGATAAAACAGCGCGAGAGAGGGAGCAGATAAAACAGCGCGAGAGAGGGAGCAGATAAAACAGCGCGAGAGAGGGAGCAGATAAAACAGCGCGAGAGGGAGCATATAAAACAGCGCAAGAGAGGGAGCAGATAAAGCAGCGGGAGAGGGATCAGATAAAATAGCGCAAGAGAGGGAGCAGATAAAGCAGCGGGAGAGGGAGCAGATAAAATAGCACAAGAGAGGGAGCAGATAAAGCAGCGGGAGAGGGAGCAGATAAAATAGCACAAGAGAGGGAGCGGATAAAACAGCGCAAGAGAGGAAGCAGATCAAAGTGCGAGAGGAGGGAGCAGATAAAACAGCACGAGAAAGGGAGCAGATTAAACAGTGGGAGAGGAGGGAGCAGATAAAACAGCTGGTGGTTGCCCCAGAGCGGGATCGGGAGCAACATGAGAGGAGCGGCAGCCTTGGAAAGATTTAAAAGGAGCGGGAGCTGAGAGTCAGAGTGGAGATTTAAGAAGAGCGGGAGCTGGACTTGGGGCTGAAAGCGGTGCGAGGCAGCTGATTGGTAAGTAGGGTCAGGTAAGTATTCCTACTTTTTCTACTAATTAAACTGCTGCAGTCCATTAGCTTAACCAAAATAAGGTGAGGTCTTTGGACTATAGTGGGAATGTTTGGAGTGGAATAAGGCCCCTAGCATAGTTAATATTCTTTAAAGGGAGTAACTAACAAGATTAATCTAAAGGGAAGTCATGGCAGCAGAGCTCGCACCCGTGATATGCTCCTCCTGCGTTATGTGGGAAGTCATGGACACTTCCAATGTCCCTGGCGACCATGTGTGTAGCTACTGGCTAACTGCATTTCGGAGCTGGAGCTGTGGGTGGATTCACTGTGCAGCATCCGCGATGCTGAGGTTATCATCCGTTTAGTGAGGTGGTCACGCCGCAGATAAAGACTGAACAGGCAGAAAGGGTGACCACCAGGCAGAGTAGAGGAAGGCAGGTAGTATAGGATTTCCCTATGGCGGTCCCGCTCTCTAACAGATATACTGTTTTGGATACTGTCGGGGGAGATGACTTCTCAAGGGAAAGCAGCAGGAGCCAAGCCCTTGGCACCATGGGTGGATCTGCTGCACAAGAGGGGAGGAAGAAGAGTGACAGGGCTATAGCGATTGGGGATTCAATAGTAAGGGGAACAGACAGGCGTTTCTGCGGCCGCAAAAGAAACTCCAGGATGGTATATTGCCTCCCTGGTGCCAGGGTCAAGGATGTCTCGGAGAGGCTGCAGGGCATTCTGAAAGGGTGTGGGGTGAACAGCCAGTGGTTGTGGCACATATTGATACTAATGACATCGGTGAAAAAAGGGATGAAGTCCTACAAGTTGAATATAGGGAGTTAGGATGTAAATTGAAAAGCAGGACCTCAATGGTAGTAATCTCAGGATTACCCAGAGTGCCACTTGCTAGCAAGAGTAGAAACAGCAGGATATATCAGATGAATGCGCGGCTGAAGAAATGGTGTAGGGGGGAGGGTTTCAGATTCCTGGGACATTGGAGAAGGTGGGACCAGTACAAACGGGATGGGTTGCATCTGGGCAGGACCGGGACCAATGTCCTTGGTCCTTGGTGGGGTTGGGGGTTTGGGGGGGGGGGGGGAGGCGTTTGCTAGTGCGGAGAGGGTTTAAACTAGAATGGCCGGGGGATGGGAACTTGAGCAGGGAGGCAGAGGAGGGGGAAACAGGGATAGAAGCAAAAGACAGAAAAATAAGAAACAAAAGTGAAGGCAGAAAAAACGAGGGTGTAAAACAAATGGGGGACGTAGTGCAAAATAAAGCTAAGGTGACTAACAAGGTTAACAAGACAAGTCTAAAGGCATTTTACCTTAATGCTCAGAGCATTCGCAATAAGGTAGATGAATTAACAGTGCAAATAGATATAAATGGTTATGATATAGTACAATTGCAGAGACATGGCTGAGAGTGACCAAGGATGGGAACTGAACCTCCAAGAGTTTTCAATATTTCGGAAGGACAGGCAAATAGGGAAAGGAGGTGGGGTAGCATTGTTAGTAAAGGAGGAAATCAATGCAGTAGTGCATAAAGATATTGGTTCAGAAAACATTGGCGGGGGTTGTCTATAGGCCCCCAAACAATAATGGAGATGTAAGGGAAGGCATTAAACAGCAGATTAGAGATGCATGCAACAAGGGTACAACATCATGGGTGACCTTAACCTACAGATAGACTGGACAAACCAAACTAGCAATAATATTGTGGAGGAGGATTTTCTGGAGTATCTACGTGATGGTTTTTAGATCAATACATTGAGGAACCAACTAGAGAGCAGGCTATCCTAGACTGGATATTGTGCAATGAGATAGGATTAATTAACAATCTTGTTGTGAGGGGTCCTTTGGGAAAGAGCGACCATAAAATGATAGAATTGTTCATTAGGAAGGAGAGTGAAGAAGTTGAATCTGAAACTAGGGTCCTGGATCTAAATAAAGGGAACTATGAGGTTATGAGGCACCGGTTGGCAATGATGGATTAGGGAACCTTACTAAAAGGGTTGACAGTGGATAGGCAATGGTTAATATTTAAGGAATGTATGCATGAATTACAACAATTATTCATTCCTGTCAGCTGTAAAAGTCAAACAGGAAAGTTGGTTCAACCATGGCTTACAAAAGAAATTAGGGATAGTATTAGATCCAAAGAGGAGACATATAAAATTGCCAGGAAAAGCAGCAAGCCTGAGGATTGGGAGCAGTTTAGAATTCAGCAAAAGTGGACAAAAAGATTGATCAGAAAGGGGCAAATGGAGTATGAGAGTAAACTTGCAAGGAACATTAAAAACTGACTGTAAAGGCTTCTATGAATATGTGAAGAGAAAAAGATTAGCGAAGACAAATGTAGGTCCCTTACAGTCAGAAACAGGGGAAATTATAATGGGGAACAAAGACATGGCAAAATAATTGAACACACATTTTGGTTCTTTCTTCAAAAAAGAGGACACAAATAATTGCCCAGAAATGTTAGGGACCCAAGGGTCTAGTGAGTGGGAGGGATTGAAGACAATCAGTATTAGTAAAAAAATGGTGCTAGAGAAATTAATGGGGTTAAAGGCTGAAAATCCCCAGGGCCTGATAATGTACATCCCAGAGCACTAAAGGAAGTGGCCCTGGAAATATTGGATGCATTAGTGGTCATCTTCCAAAATCTTATAGGCTCCAGAGCAGTTTCTACAGATTGGAGGGTGGCAAACATAACCCCACTATTTAAAAAATGAGGGAGAGAAAAAAAAAAACAGAGAGTGACAGATCTGTTAGCCAAACATCAGTAGTGGGGAAATGCTAGAGTCTATTATAAAAGATGGCTTACTCCTGTTCCTATTTCTTAAGTTCTTATGACACCCCCCCCAACCCCCCACACTCCACCACCCGTTCCCCGGACCGGTTAATGACCACCTTGGCCAGGCCCAGGAGCAGGCTTATGAGGAGGTTCTCTGCCCTGTCCACCCCCCTCACTGGGTGGCCAAAAATCAGCAGCGTGGGGCTGAAGTGCAACCAGGATTTGAGGAGCAGCCCCTTCAGGTAACCGAAAAGGGGCTGCAAACTCTGGCGACCTATATAGACATGGAACACGGACTCCTCAAGGCTACAGAAAATACAGGCAGCCTCTGGGAGTCTGTGAACCATCTTAGCCTTTTATTGCAAGGGATATTCCCTCTTTATATTCTCTTTTTAAGTAAAACCCAATGATCAAAAATAAACTAACGAGAGGGGGTGACAGCCCCTGGGTGGGGCACTGTAACAAAAAAAAAAATCAGAATTTCAAAAGGAATAAATATTTGGCCCCAGGATGAGCTCAGCCACACCTCTCTTCTTCCAATAGCAACAGCAGGATCTTTTACACCCACGCAAGAGTGCAGATGCGGGGGGGTCTCGGTTTAATATCTCATCTAAGAGACTCCTTTTAATCTTTTGTGGGATGTGGGCATCGCTGGCAGGGCCAGCATTTGTTGCCCCTCCCTAATTGCCCCTTGAACTGAGTGGTCTTGCTCAAGCCATTTCAGGGGGGGCAGTTAAGAGTCAACCACATGGGCTGTGGGTCTGGAGTCACGTGTAGGCCAGACCAGGTAAGGATGGTAGATTTCCTTACCTAAAGGGTATGAGTGAACCAGGTGGGTTTTTAATGACAATTGATGATGGTTGCCATGGCCACCATCACAGAGACCATTTACATTTCAGATTTTATTAATTGAATTTAAATTCCACTAGCCACTGTGGTGGGATTTGAACCCATGACCCCAAAGCATTAACCTGGGCCTCTGGATTACAAGTTCAGTAACATTACCACTACACCGCTGCCAGCACCAGGAGTATCACTGTAGATTATGTGCTCGAGTTTCTGGAGTGGGTCTCAAACCTATGACCTTCTGACACAGAGGCGAAAGGGAGAGAGAGAGTGAGAGAGACAGAGAGAGAGAGAAAGAGAGAGATATCCACTGGAGCCATCTGATGGTTCAAATGTGCAGTGAAGTGAGGTACAAGGGGGGTGATGGGGTAGTGGTGTTGTCGCTGGGGTAAGGATCCAGAGACCCAGGGTAATATCACATACCACCACCCCTCAGCTGATGAATTGGTGCTCCTCCATGTTGAACACCACTTGGAGGAAGCACTGAGAGTGGCAAGGGCGCAGAATGTACTCTGGGTGGGGGACTTCAATGTCCATCACCAAGAGTGGCTCAGTAGTTGGCCGAGTCTTAAAGTACAGAGCTGCTAGACTGGGTCTGCAGCAGGTGGTGAGGGAACCAATAAGAGGGAAAAACATACTTGACCTCATCCTCACCAACCTGTCTGCCACAGGTGTATCTGTCCACGACAGTATTGGTAGGAAGGAGTGACCACAGCACAGTTGTTGTGGAGACGAAGTCCAGCTTCACATTGAGGATACCCTCCATTGTGTTGTGTGGCACTACTACCGTGCTAAATGGGATCGATTTCAAACAGATCTAGCAACTCAAGACTGGGCATCCATGAGGCACTGTGGGCCATTGGCAGCAGCAGAATTGTACTTGAACATAATCTGTAACCTCATGGCCCAGCATATCCCCACTCTACCATTACCATCAAGCCAGGGGATCAACCCTGGTTCAATGAAGAGTGCAGGAGGGCATGCCAGGAGCAGCATCCAGCACAGTTAAAAATGAGGTGTCAACCTGGTGAAGCTATAACACAGGACTACTTGTGGGCCAAACAATATAAGCAGCAAGTGATAGACAGAGCTAAGCAATCCCACAACCAATGGATCAGACCTAAATTCTGCCGTCCTGCCACATCCAGTCATGAATGGTGGTGGAAAATTAAACAACTCACTGGAGGAAGCTCCACAAATATCCCCATCCTTAATGATGGGGGAGCCCAGCACATCAATGCAAAAGATAAGGCTGAAGCATTTGCTACAATCTTCAGCCAGAAGTGCCGAGTGGATGATCCACTTCGGCTTTTTCTGGAAGTCCCCAGCATCACAGATGCCAGTCTTCAGCCAATTCGATTCACTCCACGTGATACCAAGAAACAGTGTGGCATCAAGGAGCCCCAGCAAAACTGGAGCCCATGGGAATGAGGGGGGAACCTCTCTGCTGCTTGGAGTCATACCTAGCGCAAAAGAAGATGGTTGTGGTTGTTGGAGGTCAGTCATCTCAGCTCCAGGACATCACTGCAGGAGTTCCTCAGGGTGGTGTCCTCGGCCCAACCATCTTCGGCTGCTTCATCAATGACCATCCTCCATCATAAGGTCAGAAGTGGGGATGTTTACTGATGATTGCACAATGTTCAGCACCATTCGTGACTCCTCAGATACCAAAGCAGTCCACGTCCAAATGCAGCAAGACCTGGACAATATCCAGGCTTGGGTTGACAAGTGGCAAGTAACCTTCGCACCATACAAGTGTCAGGCAATGACCATCTCCAACAGGAGAGAATCGAACCATCCTCTCTTGATGTTCAATGGTATTACCATCACTGAATCCCCTACTATCAACATCCTGGGGGTTACCATTGACCAGAAACTGAACTAGACCAGCTATATAAATACTGTGGCTACAAGAGCAGGTCAGAGGCTGGGAATCATGCGACAAGTAACTCACCTCCCGATTCCCCAAAGCCTGTCCACCATCTACAAGGCACAAGTCAGGAGTGTGATGGGATACTCCCCACTTGCCTGGATGAGTGCAGCTCCCACAACACTCAAGAAGCTGGACACCATCCAGGACAAAGCAGCCCCGCTTGATCGGCACCCCATCCACAAACATTCACTCCCTCCACCACCGACGCACAGTAGCAGCAGTGTGTGTACCATCTACAAGATGCACTGCAGGAATTCACCAAGGCTCCTTAGACAGCACCTTCCAAACCCATGACTTGTACCATCTAGAAGGACAAGGGCAGCAGACACATGGGGAACACCACCACCTGGAAGTTCCCCTCGAGCCACACACCATCCTGACTTGGAAATATATCGGCCGTTCCTTCACTGTCTCTGGGTCAAAATCCTGGAACTCCCTCCTTCACAGCACGGTGGGTGTACCCACACCACAGGGACTGCAGCAGTTCAAGGCAGCTCACGCACCACCTTCTCAAGGGGCAATTAGGGATGGGCAGTAAATGCTGGACTAGCCAGCGACACCCACATTCCCTGAAAGAATGAAAAAAAAATCATGGCATATGGGGAGCTGGTGGGAAAATGGAGTTGAAGACCAAGTTCAGCCATGATCTTATTGAATGGCGGAGCGGGCTCGAGGGGGTCTGTGTGGTCCACTCCTGCCCCTATGTCTTGTTTTCTCTCAAGCAGCTATCCAATGCTGCCGACGTTAGCTGTTCTTCCAAGAGGGATCTTCAACCTCCCTTTCAACTAATGGAACAAGCTGCAGGGGCTCCAGTTTGACAGAGTCATACAAGCACAGGAGGAGGCCCATCGCGCAGGCTCCAACTCTTAGACAGGAGCTATACACTTAGTCCCACCCCACACCGCCTCACCCTCCGTCCCTCCCCAATGGCCCTGCTATCTTTTTTTCCCCCTTCAAGTACTTATCCGATTCCCCCTCTTTTGAAAGTTCCTATTGAATCTGTTTCCACCACCCTTTCAGGCAGCGCCTTCCAGATCACAGCAACTCGCTGCTTTTTTTTTCACAAAAGAGGCCTCTGCTCACGTTGTCCTTCTGCCAATTCCCTTAAATCTTTACCCTCTGGGTTGCTGACCCGCCCACGAGTGGATACAGTTTCTCAGCCTGAGGGCGGCGCCTCTGACAGTGCAGCATGCCCCCGGCGTTGCACTGAAGTGTCGGCACGAGCTGCCTGCTCGCTGTCCCTCAGGGGTGAGGCTGAAAGCCAGCCAGTCATCTCCTCTGCCTACTCTCACAGACCAAAGACCCACCCAACGAGACCCCCTTTAGACAGCAGGATCTTAACCTTCCACATTTGTGTAGGAACCGGTGGGGGGGCTGGTGGAAGGGAAGTCTCTGCCTGACCCTGCGGTAAGAGCAGGTTCCATTTGCAACATGCTAAATGAATGCTGGCATACCTGACTCACTCAATTTGAAAACAATTACATCCTAGGTGGTTACAAAACTTTAGCGTTATGGAATGAACAGATGAAATCATTAATTAAATGCAAGGTGCCAGAGGTCTGATTTCTATAGTGCCACCCTTCTATACTAGGAAGGCAGTAGCATAGTGATATTGTCACTGGACTGATATTCCAAAGACCCAGGGTAATGCTCTGGGGACCCGGGTCCGAATCCCACCACAGCAGATGGTGGAATTTGAATTCAATAAAAAAATCTGATTGCCGATTGTCATTAAATTTGCCGTCCTTAGCTGGTCTGGCCTACATGTGACTTCAGGCCCTCAGCCATGTCAACAAGGGCAATTAGAGATGGGCAGTAAATGCTGGCCTAGCCAGTGATGCCCCACATCCCATGAACAAATTTAAAAAAAAAGTTCCAATGGGCTTCACTGGAGCATTATGAAACAAAGTGTTAACACCAAGCCACGTACGGAGATTTTATATGAGTTGGCCAAGGAGATTGGGAGGTGGAGAGGTTTGGGGAGGGAATTCCAGAGCTTAGGGCCCCAGGCAGCTGGGTTCTTGAAAATCAGGGGATGCTCAAGAAGCCAGAATTGAAGGAGAGCAGACATCTCGGGGTGGGGTGGTGGGAGGGGATTGTAGGGCATGGAGGAGGTTACAGAGATAGGGAGGGGTGTAGGGGCTGGAGGAGGTTACAGAGATAGGGAGGGGTGTAGGGGCTGGAGGAGGTTACAGAGATAGGGAGGGGTGTAGGGGCTGGAGGAGGTTACAGAGATAGGGAGGGGTTGTAGGGGCTGGAGGAGGTTACAGATATGGGGAGGGGTGTAGGGGCTGGAGGAGGTTACAGAGATAGGGAGGGGTGTAGGGGCTGGAGGAGGTTACAGAGATAGGGAGGGGTGTAGGGGCTGGAGGACGTTACAGAGATAGGGAGGGGGTGTAGGGGCTGGAGGAGGTTACAGAGATAGGGAGGGGGTGTAGGGGCTGGAGGAGGTTACAGAGATAGGGAGGGGCGAGGCCACAGAGTGATTTGAAAGCAAGGATGACAATTTTAAAATCAAAACATTGCCAGACTGGGAGCCAATGTAGGTCCAGTAAACCAATCCCTGCATGACCCTGTTACTCCTACTGAAGTCCATCCCTCTCGCACTCCAAGTCTTTCATTAAAACCCAAAGCCAGTGTCCTAATGATCCCATTCAAGTCCAAACTCCATAAGGGCATAAGAAATAGGAGCAGGAGTAGGCCATTCAGCCCCTTAAGCCTGCTTCGCGATTCAAGAAGACCATGGCTGATCCGATTGAAGCCTCAACTCCACTTTCCTGCCTGTTTCCCAACCACCCCCCCCACCATAACCCTCCACTCCCTTGTCAATCAAAAATCTGTCCGACTCATCTTTGAATGTATTCAATGACCCAGCCTCCACAGCTCTCTGGGGAAGAGAATTCCACAGGCCAACGACATCCTCATCTCCGTCTTAAATGGGAGGCCCTCAAATTCCATTTCCCTAATTTTCCATCGAGGCCCATCCCCAGCACCCTAACGCTCCCATTGTGACGCGCACCTTTCCTCACCCCAGCACCCAAACTCTCTTGGCCTATTCTTAAAATGTTCCTTCATGGGGTGTGGGTGTCGCTGGCAAGGCCAGCCTCTATTGCCCATCCCTAACTGCCCCTTGAGATGGTGGCGGTGAGCTGCCTTCTTGAGCCGCAGCATTTCCGTGCGGGGCAGGTAGCGTAGCTCTTCGTACTGATTTGATTGGCTGGAATGACTTGGTCGAGGGCAGGATGCTGCCAATGCTGGGAACCTGAAATAAGAGCAGAAAATGCTGGAAATGTTCAGCCAGTCTAGCGGCAGCTGGGGAGAGAGAGAAACAGAGTCAACATTTCAGGTCAACTGGGTAGTCTTGCTCGACCATTTAGGAGGGGCAGTTAAGAGTCAACCACGTACATTGTGGTGGGTCTGGAGTCACATGTAGGCTGGACCGGGTAAGGGTGGCCGATTTCCTTCGTGAAAGGACATTGGTGAACCAGGTGGTGACAACGTGGTAAGTTTTATTAACACCCGTTATGGAGACTAGCTTTCTCATTCCAGGTTTTGTTAGTTGAATTTGAATTCCACCAGCCGCTGCGGTGGGGTTTGGAAAGCACTTTAGAACCATAGAAAAGTTACAGCACAGAAGGAGGTCATTCAGCCCATCTTGTCCATGCCAGCCCGAGGAAACCCAGGTGCCCTTTCTATTCCTTCCTTCCTGCACCCGGCCCATAACCCTGCAGCTTACAGCACTTTAGGTGCAGATCCAGGTACTTTTTTCAAAGAGTTTAGAGTTTCTGCCTCTACCACCAACTTGGGCAGCGAATTCCAGACACCCACTACCCTCTGCGTAAAAAAGTTCTTCCTCATGTCCCCTCTACACCTTCTGCCACTTATCTTGAATCTATGTCCCCTGGTTCTAGAATTCTCCACCAAGGGAAACAGTTTTATTCTGTCCGCTCTATCTATCCCCCTCATCATTTTGTACACCTCAATCAAGTCACCTTTCAGCCTTCTTTGTTCTAAGGAAAATAACCCCAACCTATCCAATCTCTCCTCGCAGCTACACTTTTCTAACCCTGGCAACATTCTTGTAAACCTCCTCCGCACTCTCTCCAGAGCTATTACATCCTTCCTGTAATGTGGTGACCAGAACTGCACACAATACTCCAGTTGTGGCCTCACCAGTGTTTTATACAATTCCAATATTATATCTTTACTTTTCCGGATAAATTCTTCGGGTCTCACGATTATCAGTCCAGTGGCATGGTCACTATGCCACCATAACTAGAGTTTTGAATGCCCCCGCGGTCTCCTTGCTTGCTGCTGGGCAAATTATTCCAGGCGGGAGCAAGCCTGGGGTTAACCGATCTCAGCAGTCAAAGGGGCAGCGACTTAAGGAGGGGAGTGAATCAGCCAGGGTTCCTGGTTTTCATCTCTGTCCAGCGATCGTTGGCGGAAAATGCCTGAACGTTAGTGCAGGATTGAGTTCTGCTGCCCTGGTTGCCAAGGATGGCTTTGGCAAGGGGGAGAGTCTGAAGGCTTTACCCATCTGTTTCTTCAGATGATTGGGAGTGGGGGAGGCACGAAATAGCCAAATAGTTCAGTCTAAGTAGAACAGTTGTTCTGGTGACATGCACTTTTACACTCATTTTGTAGTCTGGAGTTATGGATAGCCATGTTTTTTTTCCCCATCACTGAGGGTGATTGGTCTGTAAATTCCCAGCCCCAGAGAGCACTGGAGGCTGGGTCATTGAATATACTCAAGGCTGATTTAGGCAGGTTCTTGGTAAACAAGAGGGTCAAGACGGTTATAGGCGGCAGTCAGAAAGGTAGAGTTGAGGCCACAATCAGGTCAGCCATGATCTTGTTGAATGGCGGAACAGGCTCGAGGGGCCACATGGCCTACTCCAGCTCTTAATTCGTATGTTCGCGTGGCGCACCGGGAATTTATTACCGCCTGCCATTGGCGTGTGTTGGAAGGTTTTGGTCATGTTACGAATACACCTTCCTTGGCACCATCAAGTCCTGGGTGGGTCTTGAACCCCGAACTGCTGACTCAGAGGCAGGGATACCACCCACTGTGCCATAAGGCCTTTGTTAAGTAGAACAGGAGAAGTGGACAAATCAGCAGAGAGAGTTAGTTCTGTCGTTCAATGGTTGATCTGTATCCTAAACCCAATCATTACCTCGGCTCCAAGATACCTCAATACCCTTGGCCGGCAAAGCAAAACAATCTTATCAATCTTAGCTTTCAAATTAATTGAGCTAGCATCTCCTGCTTTTTGAGGAAGAGAGTTCCACATTTAAAAAAAAAATATTCCTTCACAGTACGTGTTGTTGCTGGCTGGGCCAGCACTTATTGCCCAATCCCTAATTGCCCCTTGAGGTGGTGCTTGTGAGCTGCTTTCTTGAACCGCTGCAGTCCCTGTGGTGTTGGTACGCCCACAGCGCTGTTAGGGAGGGAGTTCCAGTGACAGTGAAGGAACGGCCGATATAGTTCCAAGTCAGGGTGGTGTGTGGCTTGGAGGGGAACTTGTAGGTGGTGGTGTTCCCGCGCATTTGCTGCTCTTATTCTTCTAGGTGGTAGAGGTCACAGATTTGGAAGGTGCTGTCGAAGGAGCCTTGGTGAATTTCTGCTGTACATCTTGTAGATGGTACACACACTGCTGCTACTGTGAAGGTGGTGGATAGGGTGCCAATCAAGCAGCCTCCTTTGTCCCAAATGGTGTCAAGCTTATTGACCCACACTCATCCAGGCAAGCGGACAGTATTCCATCACACTCCTGACTTGTGCTTTGGAGATAGTTGACAGGCTTTGGGGAGTCAGGAGGTGAGTTACTTGCCACAGAATTCCCATCCTCTGACCTGCTCTTGTAGCCACAGTATTTATATGGCTGGTCCAGTTCAGTTTCTGGTCAATAGTAACCCCCAGGGTATTTAGAGAGGGGGCAATGGTAATCCCGCTTCATGATAAGGGAGGTGGTCATTGGCTGGCACTCGTAGGGCACGAATGTTACTTGCCATTTATCAACCCAAGCCTGAATATTGTCCAGGTCTCGCTGCATGCTGTTTTGTTGCATTGTCACTACCCCTTGCGTGTACTGTTTAGACATCATGAAGCAGTTTTGTAGAAATTACCAAGAAATCTTTATTAACATTACTGAACTATGTACATATTTACAGTAGAGGGTACAGGTATACAGAGAACTCCATGGCACGTCGCCACCTAATCTGTAGGTCAGGTAACTTTTTACATCACCAGTGAGCAGGTTAACCAGTCCCGGGTTAACTCTTAACGTACTGGATCCTTCTAGCACACATGCAGGCACAGACCGGTCCAGTATCTTAGGGGTCACGAATGGTGCTGAACATTGTGCAATCATCAGCGAACATCCTCACTTCTGACCTTATGATGGAGGGAAGGTCACTGATGAAGCAGCTGAAGATGGTTGGGCCAAGGAGACTACCCTGAGGAACTCCTCCTTTCTATCGATCTGTGTGTGTGAAGAAGTATTTCCTCATTTCTCTCCTGAAGCAGCCCACCCGCCGTACTGGCACTGGGGAGTGTCGGCCTGGATTTCGAGCTTCAATCTCTAGGGAGGGGTTCGGACCCACCAGTTTTTCCATTTCTCCAGCGACGTGGGGTTCTAGCCTCAGGGCAGAGTTCTTCCTGTGGTGCCCGGAGGTGTAGAAGATGGTGCAAGTTCAACGCGGAGAAACGTGAGGTGGTTTATTTTGGTAGGAAGAACAACGGAGAGGCGATATAGAACAAAAGGGTACAACTCTAAAAGAGGGTGCAGGAGTAGAGGGACTGGGTGTCTCAGTGCACAAGTCCCTAGAGGAGATTTAACAGAGGTGTTCAAAATCACTCACAAGGGGCCTAGACAGAGTGGACAGAACGAAACTGTTCCCATTGGTGAAAAAGGTCAAGAACCAGAGGACACTGATTTAAGAACACAGGGCAGCATTTTGTCGTCGGTGAGCGGGGCCTGCGTAAAACGATGCACGTCACAGGCGTTTCATGAAGCGTTTTTTAAAAATTCGGTAAAACTTTATAAAAATTCATTGACAATGGCAGCACATCCCCACTGGGGGGCGCCAATGGGGTTCACGCCCACCACCCCTCACACAACCCCCCCAATTGGGAAGGGTGGGAGGGGGGGGGTGGTGGTTAAAATGCTGCCTGTAAGAAATAGGAGCAAGAGTAGGCCATTCAGCCCTTCGAGCCCACTCCACCATTCAATGAGATCATGGCTCATCTTCTAATTCAACACCATTTTCCTCCACTATCCCCATATCCTTTGATGTTCTTAATATGTGGAAAGCGATCAATCTCAGTCACGTGCATACTCAAGGACTGCCCCTCTGGAGCGGAGAATTCCAAAGATTCACCACCTTCTGAGTGAGGAAATTCCTCCCCCAGCTCGGTCCTAAGTGGCCGACCCCTGATTCAGAGACCCTGGTTCTAGACACCCATCCCACCAGCCAGGGGAAACTCCCTTCCTGCATCTACCCCCTCAAGCCCAGTAAAAATTTTGTATGCTAGAATGAGATCAACCTCTGATTTATTTCTAAACTCCAGGGAATAAGGGCCCAGTCTCTACTTAATCGTTTCTCGTAGGTGTGGGGGGGGGGGGGGGAGAAAGAGAAAAAGACTGGATTAGCGCACCCCCCTTAAACAACTTCACCCCACCCCTTAAAACAGTATAAATTCCAGACATTTCTACTTCTCCTTAGCTCTGAAGAGTCACGTGGACTCGAAACGTTAACTCTGTTTCTCTCTCCGCAGATGCTGTCAGAACTGTTTTTCCAGTATTTTTTTTGTTTTTATTTGGGATTAGCTCAATCGCTCTTGCAGAGAGCCAGCACAGGGTTGAAGGGCTGAAAGAGCCTCCCCTTCTGTGCTGTGACCATTCTATGATCTTGACCCTTTTTAATTTAGTCTTTCACAGCATGTGGGTGTCGCTGGCTGGGCCCTGCATTTATTGCCCATCCTCAATTGCCCCTCGAGAAGGTGGTGGGTGAGCTGCCTTCTTGAGCCGCTGCAGTCCCTGTGGTGTAGGTACACCCACCGTGCTGATGGGGAGGGAGTTGCAGGATTTTGACCCAGCGACAGTGAAGGAACGGCCAATATAGTTCCTCTGAACAAGCAGAACGCCGACTCTCAGCACCCACCTTCCGACAAAGCAGTGGCTCCTTCAGCACGGCACCGAGGATTACAAGCAGGGCTTCTGAATCAAGAATCAGGGCGGCAGCCGAAGGAGGAAGGATAACAAAAATATAAACTTACTTTATTTGGAAACATCAGGCCAGCCATATATGAGTAAATATCTTCATCTGATTTATTAATTTCCATACAATGCGCAAATTAAAATTCTGAATTTCAAATGTATTGTATACAAAAATATAAATGTGAAAAAAATATAGGTTTAAAAAGTTGCAGCATAACCTCTGGCTGGGGTGGGGGGGGGGGGAGGGGAGAAAAGAGAGGAAATCTGATACAAATCTTGATTGATCAATAGGTCATCAATACCTTCCTCTATACAGATAATACATATATAAATTTTTAATATAGATTCTGCATATATCTCTTTACTTAATATATAACTCGAACTATGACCTGACTTGATTTTAAGTTCATAAATTTATCAAGGCTGACAAGAGATGACGTATATTTATTTACATCTAACGTATACATTGTATACTTACAGCTCAGATAGGGGGCGAATTCACTCCGCCTCACACTTGCATCTAAAATGGTTGCACTCTGGTGGCGATCAAGGTTAAACGTGGCAAGCGTAAATTTACGAGTGACTCTTTCTCAGTGATTCCTAACTATAAACATAAAGCTTCTGATATTTAGGGTTTAACCTGATGGTTGCTCCCCCCCCCAACCAATCGATTAATTCCCTTTCAAGCCTAGGATGCATTTAGACCATTTTTAAAAAAAAAATAATAATTCTTGCATGGGGTGTGGGGCGTGGCTGGCGAGGCCAGCATTTGCTGCCCATGCCTGATTGTCCCTTGAACGGAGGGGCTTGCTGGGGCCATTTCGGAAGGGGCAGCTATGAGTCGACCACATGGGCCATGGGGTCTGGGGTCAAGGGTAGGCCAGACCGGGTAAGGACGGCAGACTTCCAGAAGGGGGGCATGAGTGAACCAGGTGGGTTTTTCCTCTTTACAACAATTGATGATAGTTCTTGCGGTCACCATAAAATTCCAGATTTTATTCACTGAATTTAAATTCCACCAGCTGCCGGGAGTGGGATTTGAACCCGTGTCCCCCAGAGCATCAGCCGGGTGTCTGGGTTACCAATCCGGTGACAAAACCACTACCCCACAATTTCCCCGCGGTACAGTTTCACAAATGCTGGACCTGAATCGCCCCCAAAGGTAGATCCTGGGATAGCGGCTGGCCATTCAGCTGCAGACAGCGACATGCAGACAGCTGCCTCGGGATCAGACCAAGGATCCCCTACTGCGTGCGGCTCCAGTCCCGCGTTTCTTTTTCAAACAAATCGCGAAAGGCAAACTTGCACTTACATAGTGCCTGATTTTTTTTTTTATAGGGCCACGGGAATTGCTCCTGCAGAGAACCAGCACAGATACGAAGTGCCGAATGGCCTCCATTCTACGAGTGCTGTTCAAGTCTCTCACAGCACTTCCCAGAATCAACACGTTTGAGTACCGAAGGAGGGAGCGCATTTTTTTTATTTATTCACTTATTTTTAGAAAGGACATTTTGGAAATCAGACCATCAGAGCACCCAGGTTCTGGGTGGTGCGTTACAGAAGGCAGGACTTTTGAGCTGCAAATGGGACTCCTGGAATTCAAGGGGGCGATGGGGTGGTTTGGACATCGTCAATACTCCAGCATTAGGGAAAGCAGGGGAATGGAATTTGCAGGAAAACATCTGCCTTCACACCAGCAGAACCAAGACAGGCTCAAGGCAATCTCCACCTCCACCTCCAGCCCCAACCGCGCCCCTCCCAACCTCACCACCCACCCCCACCCCCTGCACTGGAACCTCGTTGGAATGCGACTTGCATTGAAGGGAGAGCCACTGACTCCAGGCTCAACAGCAAGGCTTCACAGTGCACGCACATCAGCCGAATGGCCCACATGCTGGTTCTGCGAACGCACACGTGTCAGAGAGTCACTTTCGGGAAAACCTCTTTCACTCCCTCACTAAACAGGACAGTTTCCCTGCAAGTTGCCGAGCTGGAAAAGTGTTTCTTCTTTAAAAAAATAAAATAAACGGTGGGCTCCTGCTAACCATTTCCGAGAAACTGCCACATGCAGAAAACCAAGAATTCCACAACCAGGGGAAAGTAAAGACTTGCAATTCTATCCCACCTTTCGTGATCACCAGGCAGCTCAAAGCTCGTCACAGCTAGAGTACTTTTGAATTGTAGCCCCTGTTGTAATGTAGGGAAGGAGGGAGCCAATTTGCACACAGCATGCTCCCACAAACAGCAATGTGATAATGACCCTTTTTCAGTGACGCTGACTGAGGGATAAATATTGGTCAGGACTTGTTCTAAACAATGGCAATCGGGGAATCTTTTACGGTCACCCAAGGGGCCGAACGGGCGTCCGGTTTAATGTCTCATCCGAAAGACGGCGCCTCTGACAGTGCAGCACTCCCTTGGGACTGCACCGGGAGCTTCAACCTTGATTTATGTGCTCGAGTCCTAGGACACACCACCTTCCGATTAAAGAGACCAGATGGCTACCCACCGAACCCCGGCTGACAACAGACAGGAGGGGAAAACGCAGTAAGTTCACTGAGGAAAGAAACGGGAGAGGAATAAGTAACAAGAAGAATAAAAAAAAAAAGGGATGTTTTTGGAGATTTGAAAAACAGAGAGGTAACACGTGAACCTGCTGACTGGTCCGACATGCATCCAGAGCTGCCTCTTTTTAAAAATCAGAATAGAACGGTCTCCAAAACCATAACCCCTTTCAGATGCCGACAGAACTGCTGTGCGATCCTGCCATTTATTTTGGATTTCCAGCAGTTGCAGGATTCCACCCTCCCCCCCTCCTCGTGTCTCGGATTTCGATTCGACCTTTAGTGGTGCAACGAATGGCCATCCTTTGGATATTTCCAACCTTCGGTTGTCTGCTCGACTCAGGAAAGTAAAATTCACCCAAAAGCGTCCCCATTAAAATGGAAACAACGGGCTTCTGGCTTCGATGGAGAAGCCAAG
>NW_024470726.1:1685159-1747659 GCF_017639515.1 Carcharodon carcharias
GGCCTGGTCTAACAGGAGCTGGTCTGCAGGTTGCTCTCCGTTAATATCGAGGCGATGGAGGAGGGTTGGTAGGTGCTGTCGAAATCGTCGTCCGTGCTCACGTCGTCGGTGTCGTCGTCCCCCCGTAGGCCCACGTTGGCACGTGTGTTCTTGCGCCTGCGGAGTGAACGCAAAAACAAAAAAGGAGGGCAGTTACCTTCAACGGCACTTCTTTCAGGAGATAGTGATGGCAGGGTGGGTGGGGGGGGTGTCATCCGGCACGCCTCTCCCTGGCAATGCAGGGGCAGGAGGAGGCCGCCCTTCAGCCTGTAACGCCATTCAATTACATCACGCTGGATCTCTACCTTCAACTTCACCCACCCTGCCCGGGCTCCACAATGCTTGCCCGGCAAAAAAAACCAAAATCTTTCTAGCTCAGTTTTGCCATTTTCAATCCCAGTCTCAACAGCCTTTTTGTTCTGGGGGGAAACAGTTCCAGATTTCTGCTATTCTTTGTGTGAAGAAGTGCTTGCTGAATGTCCTGGCTCTAATTTTAAGGTTATGCCCTCTTGCTCCAGATAACCCCACTGGGTGGTGGTGGTGGGTGGGGGGAAATGGGGCAGATGGAAAGAAACTATTAACGTCAAACTTATAACTGTACAGTGCCTGGAATAAAAACCTCCCAAGGCACTCCACAGCAGCGTCACAAGCTAAAATATGACACCAAGACCACTAAAGGAGATCTTGGCTGGAATCTTGAGCTCTCTCTGTCGGCAATCTCGGAGGCAGGAAAGGTATCCACGTACCGGAATCCCGCCGCCTTCTCGCCTCTCCACTGGAATTAAGTTCTGGATGGAAGGCCCATGGCCGGCCTTGCCCGCACCAGCCCCCCCACCCCCCCACCCCCAATTGAGATCCCTAAGCGGCCAATATAGACCACTTAAGGGCCTCATCCCACTGCTGCCGATATTAACACAGCTGCAGGCGGGTTTGTTGCCACGCAGCATGCACGGTGGGTAAAACTGTGCGGATAGCTTGTCGCTTCGGGGTGGGGCTCCCTTTCTCAAAGGCACTCTAGTGTCTGCTTGAGCAATTGGACATCAGGAAGGGGAGGTCCTGCTGAGAGCCACACCCCCTCCGTCCTTGCTGCCAATCCCCGCCTCACCCTCCCCATGACCCTCACCCCGTGAAACCTACCCCAGGTTGCTCAGTCATCCCAGGCAGCAGCCACAACCTCCCACTGTGGCGCTGCCGAGCGCAAGAGCCGCTTGGCCTCTGACCGGTCGGTAGCTCTCGGTAGGCGAGACTTCCGTTCCCTCGGGGTCTTGATTGTTTGGGGGGTGGGGGGTGGCGGGGAGGCTGGTGGGACACCTCCGGCGCCTTAACAAAGTTTCCGACCGTTTGGCCAGATGACCAAGAGAGGTAGGTGTTAAGGAGTGTCCTAACAGGAGGAAAGCGAGGCAGAGGGGGCAATTCC
Organism: Carcharodon carcharias; assembly: GCF_017639515.1. Classification (NCBI taxonomy): domain Eukaryota; kingdom Metazoa; phylum Chordata; class Chondrichthyes; order Lamniformes; family Lamnidae; genus Carcharodon; species Carcharodon carcharias. The sequence continues at coordinate 1,686,616 of NW_024470726.1, forward strand.
AGAGCTTAGGGTATAAGCGATTGAAGGCACGGCGGTCAGTGGTGGAGCGATTAAAACCCGGGGAATGCTCAAAGAGGCCAGAATCAGATGATCTCAGGAGGGTTGTGGGGCTGGAGGAGGTTAGAAATAGGGAGGGGGAACAAGGCCATGGAGTGATCTGAAAACAAAGGCTGAGAATTTTAAAACCAAGACGTTGCCTAACCAGGAGCCAGTGTAGGTCAGCAAGCACAGGGGTGACACGTAAACGGAACTCAAAAGGCAGGGACACTCCCCACTGCCCCACAAAACCTCAGCCCTGCTCGTATCGCTAACTATATTTAGAAGGTACTGACAGTCCAGCTTTGTGCACAGTTGGACAATCCTTCTTTGAAATAATAGCATGCCATTACGTGAACTTCAAGCAACAGGGCTTTTTAAACTCATCCCGTTAGTCTGGCCTCGAACCGGTTTCAGAACCAAAGCAGCTAGTTAAACACTTCATGCATGCTGGGTGCCTTTTCCCTAACGCACAGAAGGGATTGTCGTTCTGGTTTCAGTGGGACACATGCTCGAAAGCACCCCTCTCCGAGAGGTTTACGGATTAAGCGTAAACACAAACAGCCTCTTTGCTAGTAATCGGTTACCCGACAGCGGCCTGGCAAGTGGGTTACTCAATGCTTAGTAACGGCTCTTAAGCAGCAGGTGGACCCGTGGTTACGGAGGGTGCGGGCGGAGCTGCTGTGGGAAGCTCGACAGTCAGCGTGCACGCAGCGTGTCTTCCCCGTGAAACAGATTCAAAACGTCGACTTACGCCAGCTCAGTCTGCTTCTCGTTTATAGTGGAACTGCCTGCAGAAAGAAACAGGGCGGCGGGGTGAACAGAGTTTACACTTGGGTCCGACGTACCGGAACTAGGAGCCAGGTGTCCTCCCCCTGCCCCCCACCGCCACCAAACCACTGCCCACCCCGCAACCCGGCAGCTTTGACAAAATATGGCAACGTTTCCCACTGGGGCAGGAGGAGGCTCCTGGAGACCATTCCGCCGGCGTTCCGAGTCATCGTAGCCGATCCGCACCAAAGCCAGTCACGGGTCGGCGCAGATTTCAGAAAAGTACAGCACACGGCAACCTTTGAATGTTTGGTCCCAGTGGCACTGAGCAAGCTCACTCGTTTTTCACTCGCGTCTAGACGAATGGATGTCAGTTATTCAACTGTGGGAGGCATCAGGCTGATCCTGCTTTTCGCCCGAGTTCCCAATGAGCTACCCCACCTGTGAACTGTAGATGATTTCCATAACCTCCTATGCCTCACACTGGCCCGCAACCACCAAAAGCAGCTGGAGCACCCCAGTCCCAAAGAGGGACACCGCTTGTGATGTTTTAGTCAGTACGAGCAGTGGTGGCGTGTTAACAGTTCCCTTAGGAGGTCACGGTTGCTGTGGCAACATGCACTTTTACACGCATGTTGTAGTCTGGAGCTACGGATAGTGAGGGCGGAGGATCCAATTTTCTTCCCATCACAGGGCTGACCAGGAATTTTTCCCACTCTGGCCACGGGTGCGTGTTGGAAGAACTTGCAGGCGGACGCTCAACCCGTTTGGCCGTGTTCTGAACGCACCTTCCTTGGCCGTCAAGTCCCGGAGTGGGACTCGAACCTGGAGGATCTGGCTCAGAGGCAGGGACGTTACCGCTGCACCACAAGATCTCCATTGGACGGGTTGTGCTGACTGTGTGTGTGTGTTTTTTTTTGTTTAAAGCCAGCAAGTCACTGGGAGAGCTTTCACAGATCGCCCCATCAGCAGCATCACATCCGGATCCGGTCTCTGCTGTCCCAGCGCCAGCTCTTGGGAATATACAAGGTCGCTCCGTGGCCCCTGCCTGTCATGTCCGCCCCTCCTAGCGTTCCAGTGAGCTGCTGGCGCGCAGGGTTGGTGCAAAAGCCCCCACCATCCCGACCAGACTCGGGCAGGGCTTACCTTCCTAACCCACTGGAAACTTGGTAACAGCCGTGTCAGCTCGTTAATGAAGGCACAGGCCTGAAGGTCGCAGGGTGACTTGCAGGGAGTCAGCCCAGCTCGGTCAGATTGGTACAACCGCCTGCAGTAGTTCAGAGGCCCGGACCAACGACCCAGAGACACGAGGTCAAATCCCACCGCCTCAGCTGGGTGAGCTTAAACTCAATTCGTTAAATAAATCTGAAGTAATGAGTCGGTCTTAGAAACGGTGGCCAGATTGTCACATTAAAAACCAAAACCCCTATCCATCTGGTTCACTCGTGCCTCTTTAGGGAAGGGAAACCTGCCGTCCTTACTCCGGTCTGGCCTACACGTGACTCCAGACCCCACAGCCCATGTGGTTGGCTCTTAGCCACCCCTCTGAAATGGCCCAGCGAGGCCTCTCGGTTGTATTCAAGGCAGCGGCGACGCACCACACCACCACCACCACCTTGTTGAAGGGCAGTTGGGGACGTTCAAGGCTGGCCTTGCCAGAGCCGCCCACATCCCGAGATCGAATGAAGAAACGTCGCAGGTGGTGCAGCCGGAATTCTGCTTCGGCCTGCAGTTGTTGTCGCAGCAAAGCGAAGATCGGCAGCTGGCTACGGGGGCCAATGGGGGAGGTGGGGAGATAAAACTCTTAAGAAAAAAAAAACAACCTATATTCTCCCGGATCTGGCAAAGCCGGGCTTGTTGCTCATCCCTAGTTCCCCTTGGTAGGTGGCTTATGCCGAAATTGTGCAATCATTTGAAAGTAGCTGAAGCCTCTCCTCCTTTTGGCAAGGAGGACGGGTGGGGGGGACTGGGGAGCTTCTGGTGAGAGCCGGAATGGCAGGGTGGGGTGAGCCACGATTCCCTGATCTGCTGGCATACACCGTTAACAACGTAAACAGGGCCAGTCATTACCTGGCTGCGTTTGTCTGACCTCAGAGTGCCACATCTGTTAAGACCAAACCTTGTGTTTCACTAGACTAAGCGGGAACAGAGAGAGCAGGAGTCAGAGAGATAGGGAGACAGAGGCAATAAAAAAAAAGAGAGATCAAAGTATAAAGAAGTTTATATCCTTCAGATGTAATAAAACAGAGAGTTTTATTGTTCGGTATTTGATGTGATTTATAATGTATGGGGCAACGTTTTATTTGCTGGCTAATACACGGATGGAACACAAACTCATTATGGTATAGTACCAGCCATGCAGTACCCCTAGTTGTCACCCCATTGCCTGGTACACTCCTTATCTCAGCTTCCAGTACAGCAAGTCACATATCAACTGAAATAGACAACGCACTATAAAGATAAGCAGGAGTTTAGCAGCGGGCTGTAATCTAATCTTACGCCTCTGTTGATATTCATCAAGTCAACTGCACACTGTTTGAGAAATTCTCAACGGCTTCTCCGACACAGTCCACAAAATGGGCCCTCTCCCTATTTCAGGATCGTGTCTTTCCCTCACTGAATATGGTCACTGTGCTTCTAAACTTCCCTCCAACATGTTCTGTCAACCATGGATCGGTACAGATACTTTTAAACACCGTCCTCCTTTACTCTTAACCTCTTTGTACAATCGATAGGCTTGAATAATTGTGTGAGTGGACCTGTGTGTGTGCGAGACAGAGTGAGAGGGAGTGTGAGTGAGCCTGTGTGTATGTGCGCGCACAGGCGTGAGAGTGTGAGCGTCTGTGCGGGAGAGTGAGCGTGAGAATGCAAAAGTGCCTTTGTGTGCACGCGCACAAGAGAGCGAGTGCTTGTGTATTTGAGTGTGGCTGTGCGCGCGAAAGAGCGAGTGCTTGTGTATTTGAGTGTCGGTGTGCGCGCGAGAGAGCGAGTGCCTGTATATTTGAGTAAGTGAGTGCGAGAGAGTGAGTGCCTGTGTGTCTAGAGTGAGAGTGTTTGAGCGCGCGTGTGAGAGAGGGCGCAAGAATGAGCGCGTGCATGTGCGAAAGTGGGCGAGAGAGTGGGTGACAGACCTTTACCACCTGATCTACTCAAAGGACTAAATGACCTACTCCTATTTCACTACCCTGCCCCCCACCCCTCCCTGCCCTTGAAGTTGTTCTTTGACCACTTTTCCTAGCTTAATGCAGGTTCCTTCTTCTGAAGGGCACAGTGCATTCTGCCCACAGGTGACTTTTAAAAATTCGTTCATGATGTGGCCATCGCTGGCTAGGCCAGCATTTGTTACCCATCCCCAGTTGCCCTTGAGAAGGTGGCGATGAGCCGCCTTCTCGAACTGCGGCAGTCCCTGTGGTGACCAGCGCTGTTAGGGAGGGAGTTCCAGGATTGGTGACCCAGTGACAGTGAAGGAACAGCGATACAGTTCCAAGTCAGGACGGTGGGCAGCTTGGAGAGGAACTTGCAGGTGGTGGTGTCCCCACCAGTTTGCTGCCCTTGTCCTTCTAGGTGGTAGAGGAAGTGGGTTTAGAAGGTGCTGTCAAAGGAGCCTTGGCGGGGGGGTTGCTGCAGTGCATCTTGCACAATGCTGCCAGTGTGTGTCAGTGGCAGAGGGAGTGAACGATTAAGGCGGCGGATGGCTTTGTCCCTTACCGGATATCCTTTTCCAAAGACTTGACGCGATTCTGCAGCTGTTCATTGGTCTCATGCAGATCCTCCAACTCCCGCAAACCTTTCTTCCTCGCAGTTTCCAGCCGTTCAATTTCCTCCTCTGCCTCATCCACTTGTCGCTTCAGTGCCTTCACTCGCAAGGTTAGCTACACAGACAGAAAATATGCAATAAGGGCCTGGCAACTTTCTGCAAAATGGTTACTTTTACTAGCCTAACATTCCTGAATTTTAATGCTTTGACGTAAATACAAGTCCTAACATTTCTCACACCTGCAGTTTTGTACATTAGGAGTGATGCTAAACCAGTCAAATTCATCCCATATCTCCATAAAATAAAAATGCAACCAGATTACAGACTAATCAATACACCTATGAATACTTTATCTACCAATTCATAGGGCATCAGGATAGCGACCGGATATTAAAAGTGTGTTGTCTGGAAACAAGGATTTTATATCACAAACCCAGTGGCTAGTTCACTTTCTTCCTCTGTCACAGGGAATTACAAAAGATTCACACCCCTCCGAGTGAAGAAATTTCCCCTCATCTCAGTTCCAAATGTCTGAATCCTTATTCTGAGAATAGTCTACTCTTCATTTGTCTTATGCTCTTTAATATTTGTACCAGGACTTGCAAATGACCCTTTTCCTCATTAGTGTCTCTCTCTCTCTTCCCTGTTAACGTGAGGGGTGGGTTGAGAGAGATAGAGAGAGAGAGATATGAGAAAAAGGATCATTCACATGTCCTGATTCAAATATTAACATAAGGAAAACGAAGAGTAGACTATTCACTCCCTCGAGCCTGCTCTGCCATGCAATATGATTATGCTTCAACTCCACTTTCTCACCCGTATCATAGATAGAGCGAAAATCTATCTCAACCTTGATTTTACTCCCAATAGCAAATGGAGTTATGAATTCTCAGAAATGCCCCAAAGCACGTCACATGTAAAGGTAGCAGCCATTATCCATGCTGCATGGTCCCACTATCAGTTATTCGATTAATGATCAATTAATCTGCTTTCGGTGTTGTTGTTTGTAGGGGGAAATGCTCGATAGGGTAGATGCAGAGAGGCTGTATACCCCTGGCCAATTGAGTCTAGAACCAGGGATCGTAAGAACACAACAAATAGGAGTAGTAGTAGTAGACCAAATGACTCTTCAAGTCTGCCCTGCCATTTGATACAATCGTGACTGATCTTGGGTTTCAACTCCACTTCCCTGCCCACTGTCCATATCCCTCGATTCCCTGAGATCCCAAAAATCTGCCTACCCCAGCCTTAAATATATTCAGTGATGATGGAGTACCTACAGACCCTGGGGGTAGAGAATTCCAAAGATCCACAACCCTTTGAGTAAAGAAACTTCTCCTCATCTCAGTCCTAAACGATCGGCCCCCTTATCCTGAGGCTGTACCCCCCCAACCCCACCGTGTTCTAGATTCCCCGATCAGCGGAAACGATTTCTCAACGCCATATTCTCAGAACTGAGCATGTATTGTGCAGGGAGACCTGCTAGCCGTTGTAGAATAGCCTTGTCCTGTCAGTGGAGATGAGATGTCTAAGGGGTTAACATGCTTTTCGCAGTAAAAGCAAAATATTTGCTGGAATGCTGAAAATCTGAAACAAAAACAGAAAATGCTGGAAAAACTCAGCAGGTCTGACAGCTTCTGCGGAGAGAGAAACAGAGTTAATGTTTCGAGCCCGTATGACCCTTCTTCAGAGCTAAAGCTTTTTGTGGTGTTGCTTTAAAAGGAGGTAGGAAGGTAAATTTTTCTACTAATTTTTGGATAATGCTAGGGGATCCTCATCACCTGTACAGGTAGCTGGGACCTCAGTTTAACATCTCATCCAATCATCACTGGGCGACTCGATTTAATCTGCACTGGAGTGCAAACTCAGAATACGCATTCGAGCCTCCGGTGTGGAGCTCGTAGCTACAATCTTCAGACCTAGGAGGTGAGAATGGTATTAAGCGAGTCAAACTGACACATGGGTGTGAAGATAAATTCGAGTACACACAGTGGCCCAAGTTGCTAAAGCAGCTACACACTCACATTCATGGTGATGGTGGCCTTGTGGTAATGGAATATAAAGCTCTTCTCAGTAATGGTGACCGTGAAACTATCATCGGTTGTTGCAAAATGAAAAAAGAAACCCCATCTGGTTCACTAATTCCCTTTGGGGAAGCAAATCTGCCCTCCTTACCCAGTCTGGCCCACGCGTGACCAGATCCACAGCCACGTAGTTGACTCTTAACTGTCCTCTGAAGTGGCCGAGCAAGCCACTCGGTTCAAGGGCAATTATGGGGCGGGCAACAAATGCTGGCCTTGCCAGCGACACCCACATCCCGTGGAAGAATAAAGAAAGGAAACAATACCACCCACCCCAGCCCATCCCCACCCAGGGAAGTGAGCCACACTCTGGGAAAAACCATTCTCCCTCCCAAAGCCATACCTGGTCTTTCTCATCGGACACCCGCTGCCGTTCATCGTCGAGCTGAATGGTCAGTTCCTTGACTTTCCTCTCCAGTTTGCGATTAGATGCTTGCAGTACACTTCGGTCCCTGTTAACGTGACGGGTGGGCAGGGAGAGAGAGAGGGAGAAAGAGAGAGACACGAATGAGGAAAAGGATCATTTGCAAGTCCTGTTTCAAATACTAACACAAGAAATAGGCAGAGTAGACTATTCGCTCCCTCGAGCCTGCACTGCTGTGCAATATGATTATGCTTCAACTCCACTTTCTCACTCATTCTCCCAATCAAAGATAGATTTTTAATCTCTCTCAGCCTTGAGTTTATTCCCTATAGCAAAGAGAGGCTAGTAATTATGAATTCTTTGAGAAATGTCCCAAAGCACCTCATCTGTAAACGTGGCAGCCATTTCCCACATCAGGTGGGCCCGCTATCAGTAATTTGATTAATGATCAATTTATCCGCTTTTGGCTATGTTGGTTGTAGGGGAAAATGCTGGTTAAGACACCAGGGGAACACCCCCCCCCCACTCTTGTTTGTGGGATAAGTACGAAACCAATGAGCAGGAAAAGACCAAGCCTGGCCCACACCATGATTTATCAGCCATGATTGAATGGCGGAGCAGACTCGATGGGCTGAATGGCCTAATTTCTGCTCCTATGTCTTATGGCTGGACCATCATGGTTAAATACTTTCAAGATCTCCCCCACGCAACTTGCAACACCTTTGCGTAATCTTTAGCACGTGGGCCTCAGTTTAAATTCTGGAATTCCCTCCCTAAACCTCTCTCTGTCCCCCTCTAAGATGCTCCTTAAAACCAACCTCTTTGACCAAGCTTTGGTTCACCTTCTGACTTTCCCCTCTCTGCCCTCATCAAGGATCTCAGCTTGCATGTACGTGACTTTGACGAATTTCGAGCTCAGAATGACGCTGAGATCCTCTTTTGTCACCTCCGCAGCCCCCCCACTTCTTGGATCAGGAGTCTTCTTCCCCACCCCCCGTCTCCTTTTAACGGAACCCTTCACCCACCTCTAACGTTCTCCCTCCAGCTGGGACCCTCCCTCTGGCCTCTTACTCTCGCTACGTCTCTCCAACGAGAGCTGCCGGCATTACGTCGGCCGTCTCAACGTCTCTGCCCCTCTCTCTCACGCTAACCCGCCTCCCTCTGAGCTTGCTGAGCTCCGCTCTCTCAGGTCCATCCCGGGGAAAAGGTCAGCGGCCAGAAACGCTAACTCGGTTACCCTCCACAGATGCTGCATGACCGGCGGAGTATTTCCTGCATTTATTATTGTTTTTGATTTTGGTCACTTGTACCAACATCTAATTTTTTAAAAAAAAAAATGTATTCTTTCGTGAGAATTGGGCGCCACTAGCAAGGCCGGTGTTCACTGCCCATCCCTAATTACCCTTGAATCAAGTGGCTTGCTGGGCCATTTCACAGTATTTTACAATACTGTGCCATATTTCAAAACAACAAACCACAATAGCAACTCGTTTGCCTTTATTTTCTCTTAAGTAAACAAAATAATTAGAGACATTCTTCCCCGAGCACCAATGCGTGACTCAAGGTTGCGTGTAATGAAAGGGCAGAGCAAAGGAGAGATTATACAGTGTGTGGCCTGGATTTCTCCTTTTGAAAAAAAAAAAGTAGTCAGAGACAAGGGCGTTCGTGTGAAGCCACAGGATTTAGTTTTGATAGGAGCAGCGTGTTTTTCCCCAAGCAGATCAGAGACAACCCGCACTGCATTTTCCAATTGCACCGGGTCCTCTTGGGACCTCAGCGGGTGGTCGTCTCTGCCCTGTCGCGGGTCGCCCCAGGGTCACACAGGCTCAAGTTTACGAGCCACGGCCAATTGCGGAACCAGCGGGCTTTTGGCAGTAATGGAGGAAGAGCTAGAGCCTCGAGGGGCAGCGGCTGCTTACCAGGCGGAGGATGCCACTGGCACAACCGAGGGAGGCAGCAGGAAACCGCCTCATGTATTCTTCCCCTTGGTCATATGGCTCATTGCAATTGAAAATGGGAGGCTCCACAAGCAACCGAAGAGGGCAAATGTGAGGCCGCGAGGCATGGAGAAATGAACAGAGGGCCTGCCCTTAGGCAGACCATTGCAACTGGCTGAGAATGGGAAATAGCAAAGGGAGCCGGCTTCATATTGACGCGGACGTAAAAATCGTGGCCTGTGTTACATGAAGAAAGCCTGAAAGTGACTTGCTCAACATCCCAGGTTGCATCTCCTAAAATAACCCCCACTTCCCCCAGAGTTGACGGGTTTTCACTGGGGTGCGGTCCCATGAGATTTCAGCACATCACCACCAAACGCCCACTCTTTATCTGGGAGCGTTTACAGTGAGTGACACAAGGCTACTTTACTTGCTCGTGGGGCTGCAGGGACATGGGTGTCACTGCTAAGTCCAGTGCAATCACGTCCCAACGTTCACACCCACGCACCTCCTCGCTACAAGTCTGCGGAGAGTGACCTGAAGCAGGAAGCCAGGTTTTTCGGTGTCGGGCCGTGTCTCAGTGGGTTACTCTCTCGCCTCCGGGTCAGGAGCCGTGGGTTGGAGCGCGGCCCAAGTGACTTTGAGCCCCAATAAACCCAGGTCGGCCTGTGCTGAGGGAGTGCCACGCTCATGACCGAGGGATGAAACACTAAACCAAGGCCCTGCCTGCTCTCTCAGGTGGAGTGTAAAAGATCCCACGGCCACTATTTCGAAGGGCGGCGGTGGTGGGGGGAATTCTCCTCAGGGTTCTGGCTAATACTTATCCCTCGACCAATATCACAAAAGCAGATCATTTGGGTCATTGTCACAATGCTGGCTGTGGAAGCTTGCTGTGCGCAAACTGGCTGCCATGTTTCTTACGTTGCAGAAGTGACTACACTTGGCTGGCTGCAAAGACCTTTGGGGACGTACACGGGTCGTGAACGGTGCTACTGAAGTGCAAGTCTTTCATCCTTTTCCTTCATTCTGTTATTTCCCTCCTCCCTCCAGCAGCCTCAGGGTCGCTGAAGCCAAAACGTGCAGCTCTGACGGAATCTGCCCCACGCGGTGCAGACTGGGGATTGAACCTGGGACAAATCTGCCTACGCGGGTCATGTCACACACCCCGGGCCGCAACTTCAGCTTTTCTCTTGAGCCCAGCTGCTGACCGCCTGGCGAGGGAGCAGACGTCTTTCAAGAGTGACCAGCACTGGCTTGGCTCAGTGGGGAGACCGTGGCGTAACCTCACCGGCCCTCGTAACCCAGAGGCCCAGGCTAACGCTCTGGGGACACGGGTTCAAATCCCACCACGGGCAGCAGGTGGAATTTAAATTCAATTAATAAAATCCGGAATTGAACAGCTCGTCTCAGTAACGGTGACCGTGACAACCATCCTTGATTGTTGTAAAAACCCATCAGGGTTTCCCCCTACGGGGAAGGGAAATCTGCCGTCCTTACCCGGTCTGGCCTACACGTGACTCCAGGCCCACAGCAACGTGGTTGACTCTTAACTGCCCCTCTGAAACAGCCGAGCGAAGCCACTCGGTTCAAGGGGCAATTAGGGATGGGCGACAAACATGGGCCTTGCCAGCGACACCCACATCCCGTGAAAGAATAAAGCAAATAAAAGCTCTTGCCTCCAAGCCCAGGGTCATGGGTTCAGGGGCCACTCCAGGATTTCAGCCTGTGATCCAGTGTTTTGGGCAGTGCAGTACTGAGGGAGTGTTGCAGCGTCAAAAGGTGCCGTCTTCTGGATGAGGTGTTAAACCGAGACCACGTGTGCCGGTTTAGGTGGTTGGTAACGATCCTACAACGCTTTGGGAGGAACGGGGGTGGGGGTTCCCCCCCAGGGTTTATCCCTTAATGAGCACCTCCGAAATAAACATTACTGACTGTGGGAGCTTGCTGTGTGCAGATTGGCTGCCATGCTTGCCTACGTCCCAGCAGCATTTTGAAAACAATTCGCTGGCTGTAAAGCATTCTTGAGACACCTCATAGATCCAAGTTTTTTCTTTATCCCCTGCTTCTGGTCCTGACTCAGGGAAACATCCAAGTTGTGCATCTTGACGTACAGGCTGTTACAGGAAATTTTGGGTGTGGCGGGCACAACTCTCACCCCCCAAGGTGGATAGGGAGCAGCTGTTCCCCTTGGTTGAAAGGTCGGTCACGAGGGGACATAAGTTCAAGGTGAGGGGCAGGAGGTTTAGCGGGGCGGGGGGGGGGGGGGGGGGGGGGGGGGAGGCGGGGGGGAATGAGTGGAGAAATTTTTTACTCAGAGGGTAGTGACGGTCTGTAATGTGCTGCCTGGGAGGGTGGTGGAGGCGGGTTGCCTCACATCCTTTAAAAAGTACCTGGATGAGTAATTGGCACATCATAACATTCAAGGCTATGGGCTGGTAAATGGGATTAGGTAGGTAGGTCAGGTGTTATTCACGTGTTGGTGCAGACTCGATGGGCCAAAGGGCCCCTTCTGCACCGAGAGATTCTGCCTCAGCCCCGAACACCGGCCCTGGCTCAAAATCAAGTGCTCTCGAGGCTCCTACCTTTCCTCCGACTGCAAGCGATCCTCCAGCTCCATAATGCGGGACTCAAGCTGAGACATGTTAGCGTTTGGTTTCATACTCCCTTCACAGTTTGCCAGTCGGGCCTTTAGATCTTTATTCTGCAAGACAAACAGAAATCAGCGTCAGTGGTAAGGTATGAGACTGGATGAAGATGAAGTCATGTCTGATTAAATTCGTAACTGCTTTTACATTCCACCTGGACTTGGCAGAGCAAGCTACCAATATTTATATTGTAATCGGCTGGATGGTGGGAACCAACATTGTGCGCACATGTAGGGCTGGCGGGAACTCTGGCCAGCTCATGCACGCAGTGCAGCGATCTCACCAGAGATAATTAGAGACTTCTGTGAGGTAACATTATAACCAAACCACACAGTGATTTATTAGCTCAGGTGATATTGATGGACGAAAATAGAGGCCGTTGAAATGTGGATGTTTAAACATACGCCTAAAAGTCCATTTGCAGACCCGAACACAAATGAAGAAGGGTCCGAGGGTGCAAGTGCAAAATGAATTCCAAAAGCTGACATCCAGATAAGTAAATGTCATTACTTCAGGCGTTTGATCAGAGCTGAGAAACTGCAGAGATCTCTTCCGGAGGGTAAAGGGGAGGACAGCAGGAAGAGGGGTCGACCTAGGCATAGTTGCATGACGGGATGTCACATGGCGGCTGCAGACGAGCTACAGACGCTGTGTGAGGATGGCGCAAGACAGGCGATGAGAGCAGATCTCCTGGCAGGAGCAGCTACAAGCAGAAACAGGAACAGGTTATATAGAAGGGGGGGGGGTGGGGTGGTAACCGTGTGAAAGAGTAGTGTTCCTCACCGCCAGTCAGGAAAATAAGTGCCCATTCTTCAGGCAAAATACGTTGTGTGTTGGTAGGTGAGAGCTGCTCAGCCCTCACCTCACATGCTATGAGGATCACTGGGGCAAGTACTCTGGCAGACTTTAACCCCGAGGCTATCTGCAGCAACCCAACTGGCAACAACTCACTCAACACAGGTCGCCCACAAGAATTCACGTTCTCTAAAGCTTAGCACAGAGGGAAGTGGTTCCATTTGACCAAACTTAATACTAGCCGCTCTAAATTAGATGCCCTCGTCGACCCTAAGCTGAGCTCTGGACTCCATTCCCACAGCAGCACAAACATCACTTCCACCTTCACAACACCACCCACCTCCGGCTGGAACCCTCACCTGTGCCTTTGTTACCTCCAGTCTCAACCGTTCCAACGCTCTTCCTGGCCGACCTCCCATCCCCCAGTCTCCATAAACTTCAGCCCATTCGAAAATCAGCCGCCCCTGACCTGACCTGCCCGGGTCCTAGTCCCACCCATCACCCTGCCCTCGCAGGCCGACGACACTGGGTGCCAGCCCCTCGACCCGTCAGATTCAAAAATCCTCAAAAACGTTTCACTGCCCTGTGCCGCCCGATCCCAAACCTCCTCCAGCCCCTACGACCCCAGCACCCCCCCTCCACCCGTTTCCTGAACTCCGTTCCTTTGACTCCCGTCGGCTGCCGTGGCCCCACATTCCGGAATTCCCTCTGGGAACACTTCTCTCTTCCCTCAAGGCCCTCGCCTTAAAACCCAACTCCTCGGCCAAGCTGTTGGTCAACCTGACAGCTCATCCTTAGAGTCACGGAGTTACACAGCACAGAATTAGGCCCTTCGGCCCATCGTGTCCGTGCTGGCCATCAAGCACCTATCCATTCTAATGCCATTTTCCAGCACTTGGCCCGTAGCCCTGTGTGCTATGGTGTTTCAAGTGCTCATCTAAATACCTCTTAAATGATGTGAGGGTTCCTGCCTCTACACACCCCTCCCCCCCGCAATCAGGCAGAGAGCTCCAGATTCCAACCCCACTTTGGGTGAAAAAATTTTTCCTCAAATCCCCTCTAAACCTCCCGCCCCTTACCTTAAATCTATGCCCCCTGGTTATTGATACCTCCGCTAAGGGGAAAAGTTTCTTCCTATCTACCCTATCTATGCCCCTCATAATTTTGTTCCCCCCCCCTCGCAGGTTCCCCCCTCAGCCTTCTCTGCTCTAAGGAAAACAACCCTAAGCCTATCCAGTCTCCCTTCACAGCTGAAACGCAACATCCTGGTGAATCTCCCCTTTGGCACCAGGTTCATTTTATGGCTTTGATCCTCTGGAGCTCATTGTGGCGTTAGTTTCTAAGTTAAAGGCGCTATCTTAATAGGAAGAAGTTGATGTTGTTCAAAAGTGTCAGAGTGCTGTAATATCCATGATAAGCTTCACCAAAAGGATACCACTTTTGTAAACCCCCTATAAGTTGCCCCGGTGGACAGGTTATTATCCTAGAGTACATGGAAAGATGCAACGATGTCATGCTTTATACAGACTGCAATGCACAATCACAGAAATTCCAGCATTAAAACAAGTCGGCTGTTAGTCACTAACAACTCCCCTAAGGAATTCAGAGGAAATTTCTTCACCCAGAGAATGTGGAGAATGCAGAACTCCCTCCCACAGGGAGTGATGGAGGCGAATAGCAGAGGTTCATTTAAGGGGAAGCTGGATAAAAACACGTGAAGGAGAAAAGGAACAGAATTTATGCTTGAAGGGTGAGATGAAGGGAGGGTAGGAGAAGGCTCATGCGGAGCTTAAATGCTGGTATAGGTCCAGCAGCTTCTGTGCTGTAAAAGGCTATGTAATTTGGTTTGTCATGCTGCGCTGTCTGCAGACTGCGACCATCAACTCCAGTCCCTGCACCCTTGAATATTTCTATTCTCCCAAGCGTTTCTCTTTCTTCCGTGCCTTCCATCGTCCCAATCGCTACAACCTTCTCCTGCCCTTTGCCCTAGATCATCCGCACCCCCCCCCCAACCCCCTGCCATTCACCACCACGCCGAACCAGCTCTGGCCTGTTGCTCATCTTCTTGCTGCACCAAGGGTGGTAAGGATCCCCCTCGCCCCACACCAATCTGTTCCCCTGCCTCCCCCCACCCGCCTCACCCCAGCCCCTCCTCCCCACCTCGCCCCCCAGCCCCCCCTCTCCACCCTGCTCCATCACCCCCCCCCCAGCCCCCATCCTACATCCCCCCCCCCACCTCCACCACCCCCCCAAGCCCCCCCCCTCCCCCCCACCTCCACCACCCCCCCAAGCCCCCCCCCCCTCCCCCCCCCTCCACCACCCCCCCCAAGCCCCCCACCCCCCTCCCCCCCCCTCCACCACCCCCCCCAAGCCCCCCACCCCCCTCCCCCCCCCCTCCACCACCCCCCCCAAGCCCCCCACCCCCCTCCCCCCCCCTCCCCCCCCACCACCCCCCCAAGCCCCCCACCCCCCTCCCCCCCACCAAAAGCCTCAGCCCCCCGCTGGTCGGTTCACCTCCTGCTCGTTGCCCCACTGCTTTCTCCACAAAGCGATTCCCCACCGCGTGAAAGGTGTAACGTGGACATAAGCCGCCGGTGCCGCGCCCCCTGGTTTGTGGTGTGAATCGTCGCCCCCACCCTCCCCGGCAACGACCCGCGGAAACGTACCTGTCTTTCTAAGGAAATTTTATCACATTCCAGGTCCTGTCTTGCAGCTCGCTCTTGCATCAGCTCGCCTCTCAGCTGCTCAATCTATTGGCAGGGAGGGTGCAGTGAACAAATAATAATTAAAAAAAGAGATGAAAAGAGGGAAACACGTCTCACTTGAATTTAATCCACTGTGTTTACACTGTAACTCGCGTATGAATACTTGCTGGTACAAAACGAGGCAGCAGGGACCTTGAGAAATAACTCAGACACAAATAGGTGTTAGGATGGGTACTTATGTATCACCGCCGACTGTGTTAGGGGAGCAGGACGTGACCATTCAGTCCCTTGAACCTATTCCATCGTCTGACTAGGAGCTGGCTGATCTGCCACCTGACCCTACAATCCCGCCTTTGCCCCGTCTCCCTCGGGTTTCTGCTAACCGAGTGGGATCATCAACCTCGGGTTTAAAATGAACAAACTGATCTAGCGTTAACTGCTGTTTGAGGAGGAGAGTTCTAAACTTCCACCTCCCTTTGTGGGTAGGAGCATTTCCTAATTCCACCGCTGAAAGGTCTGGCTCCTCCAGAGTCCTCGACTCCCCAACCCAAAGGAAAGGGTTTTTCCCCTTTCTAGTCTACACACTCCCTTGACTATATTGAAAATTTCGAGCAAATCACCCCCTTAAGCTTAACACCGAGTGCTCAGTGCTTCCAGGATTATCTGATCCTTTGGGGGGGGGGGGTGCAGACAGTGGGGCTACGATTGGCTTTAGGATCCTCGCATTAGTTGGCAGGAGCGAGGATGGGCAGGTGGGGTAGTCCTGATCACGAACGCTGGGCGCGGTCTTGTTAAGGTGTCGAGGTGGGGGGGTGTCGCCTGCCAGCTGGAGAGCCATCGAGAGACCCGCGCTTCCTATTTTTGGGAAGGCCCGCCAAACCATAAGCCAATCGCGGCAGCAGCAAGGCCAGTGGTGGGCCTTCCCTGGAATGGGGCGGGGGTGAGGGGGGTGCGGGGGTGAGGGCAGAGAGCTGCCGACCATTCGGAGGCCGGCAGCTCTTGTGCTCGGCAGCGCCACTGGCGGGGCCGTGCTGGAAGGACAGGCACCAGAGTCCCAGGATGGCGGAGCTGCCCAGGCCCACAGGTGAGTAATGTTGTGCGGGCGGGCGGGCGGAAGGAGGTGGTACCGCAGGGTTGGGTGGTGGGGAGAGAGGTGCATGGAGGTCAGCAGCAAGAGCAAGAGGTGGGGTGGGCTCAGCCGGCCCCTCACTTCCCCATGTCCAGTCCCTCAATCAAGTACTGAGTGCCTTTGGTCAAGGGACCCCCCCCACCAGCCACCTCACCCCAGGTGGTGACAAGCCGGCCGCACAGTTATACCTGTTGCGCATGCTGCATGGTAACAGGCCGGCCTGCGGCTGGGTTAACACCAGCAGCGGCAGGACGAGGCCCCTTGAGTGTTCATTAATTGACCACTTAAGGGCCTCAACTGGCAGCGGAGCAGGAAGGCCGACGCAGCACAACCCCAACCGTGACTTAATTCCGGCCGAGACGGGAAGGTGGCGGGTTTCGGGTACGCCTAAGTAATTGCCCTTCCCGCCTCCAAGCTCCAGAGACAGAAGATCCCGCCCAAAGGCGAGAACGGGATCAGGTTCAGTTACGATTCCCGGCTCTTAAAGAAGTCTGCCGGCTCCGTCTGGTTCTGAGCTGCTGCAGCCGTTCAATAGCGGCTTGGTCAAGCCAAGCGTCTTGCTAGACTATTTCAGCGGGGAGGGGAGGGCACAGTTAAGAGCCAACCCGCATTGCTGTGGGTCTGGAGACACATGTAGGCCAGGCCAGGCTGGGTAATAACAGGAGGTTTTGCAGGATCGTCGAATTGTTACAGCACAGGAGGAGGCCATTCAGCCTATCTTGTCAGTGCTAGCCCTCTGAAGGAGCAATTTACCTAATGTACTCCCCTGCCTTCCCCTAATAGCCCTGCAAATTTTTCCTTTTCATAGAATCATCCAATTCCCTTCTGAACTGCATCCCAGATCCCTTTTTAAAAAAAATTTGCTCATGGGATGGGATGCGGGTGTCGCTGGCTAGGCCAGCATTTATTGCCTACCCCAAAGTGCCCTCTGAACAAGAGTCAACCACATGGCTGTGGGTCTAGAGTCACATGTAGGTCAGACTGGGTAAGATCTCCTTCCCTTAAGGGCATTAGTGAACCAGATGGGGTTTTAGGACAATGGTTTCATGGCCATTATCAAACTTTTAATTCCAGATTTTTATTGAATTCTGCTGCTGTGGGATTCGAACCCAGGTCCCCAGGGCATTACCCTGAGCCTCTGGACTGCCAGTCCAGTGACAATACCACTGCCTCCCGCCTAACCACTCTCTTGCGTGAAAAAGGTTTTCCTCATGTCTCTCTTGCCTTTTTTGGCCAATCACCTTAAATTGGTGTCCTCAGTGGTTATCTGCCCTTCAGCCATGGGAGACGATTTCCCTTTAATTATTCCATCTAAAACCACTGACAATTTTAAACCACTCTGCCAAACCTCCTCTGCTCAGATGTACAAATCAGGAATTCGTTGAACTGATATGTCGGCTGTGGAGTTTTCATACAACGCCCAACTTGACTCATTAACCAAAAAAGGCAAGTCCACTCATAAAATATTCTCTCCTAGGAAGCTACAGACTATTTAGGGTTGCATTTGCCCATCAGAGTGACGACAGATGAGAGGTGATGGGCTGGGCTGGAAGCAGAGTGCTTTTCAAATCAAGACCTCCAGGCATCACAGGATGTACAACATCAGCAACTTGCAGCATGGACGGAGTGCTGCACTGCCAGAGGTGCCTTCTTTCAGGATGAGGCATTAAAAGATCCCATGGCCACTATTTCAAAAATGAACTGGGGGGGCATGGGGTGGAGGGGTGGGGGATTCTCCCTGGTGTCCTGGGGTGGCAGGGAGGCAATATTTATCTCTCAATCAACAAAAAATAAATGACCTGGGACATGATCACATTAAAGGTTTGTGGGAGCTTGCTGTGCGCAAATTGGCTGCTGTGTTTCCTACATTACAACAGTGCTTATATTTCAAAATGACTCTGTGGACTGCGAAGCACTTTGGGATGTCAGATGGCCATGAAAAGCACCATAAAAATGCAAGTCTTTTAAAGTTTTAACTTGCATTTATACAGTTATTTTTAAACATGATCTAACGTCCTAAGGTGCTTTCACAGGAGGATTATAAAAAAATGTCACTGACTAAAAGCTTAGTGAGAGAGGTAGAAGAGGGAGAGAAAGGGGGGGGGGAGGAGGGAGGCGAGAGAGAGAGAGAGGGAGGCGAGAGAGGAGGGAGGAAGGCGAGAGAGGAGGGAGGGAGGCGAGAGAGGAGGGAGGGAGGCGAGAGAGGAGGGAGGAAGGCGAGAGAGGAGGGAGGAAGGCGAGAGAGGAGGGAGGAAGGCGAGAGAGGAGGGAGGAAGGCGAGAGAGGAGGGAGGAGGCGAGAGAGGAGGGAGGAAGGCGAGAGAGGAGGGAGGAAGGCGAGAGAGGAGGGAGGAGGCGAGAGAGGAGGGAGGAGGCGAGAGAGGAGGGAGGAAGGCGAGAGAGGAGGGAGGAGGCGAGAGAGGAGGGAGGAAGGCGAGAGAGGAGGGAGGAAGGCGAGAGAGGAGGGAGGAGGCGAGAGAGGAGGGAGGGAGGCGAGAGAGGAGGGAGGAAGGCGAGAGAGGAGGGAGGAAGGCGAGAGAGGAGGGAGGAAGGCGAGAGAGGAGGGAGGAAGGCGAGAGAGGAGGGAGGAAGGCGAGAGAGGAGGGAGGAGGCGAGAGAGGAGGGAGGGAGGCGAGAGAGGAGGGAGGGAGGCGAGAGAGGAGGGAGGGAGGCGAGAGAGGAGGGAGGGAGGCGAGAGAGGAGGGAGGGAGGCGAGAGAGGAGGGAGGGAGGCGAGAGAGGAGGGAGGAAGGCGCGAGAGGAGGGAGGAAGGCGAGAGAGGAGGGAGGAAGGCGAGAGAGGAGGGAGGAAGGCGAGAGAGGAGGGAGGAAGGCGAGAGAGGAGGGAGGAAGGCGAGAGAGGAGGGAGGAAGGCGAGAGAGGAGGGAGGAAGGCGAGAGAGGAGGGAGGAAGGCGAGAGAGGAGGGAGGAAGGCGCGAGAGGAGGGAGGAAGGCGCGAGAGGAGGGAGGAAGGCGAGAGAGGAGGGAGGAAGGCGAGAGAGGAGGGAGGAAGGCGCGAGAGGAGGGAGGAAGGCGAGAGAGGAGGGAGGAAGGCGCGAGAGGAGGGAGGAAGGCGAGAGAGGAGGGAGGAAGGCGCGAGAGGAGGGAGGAAGGCGAGAGAGGAGGGAGGAAGGCGAGAGAGGAGGGAGGAAGGCGAGAGAGGAGGGAGGAAGGCGAGAGAGGAGGGAGGAAGGCGAGAGAGGAGGGAGGAAGGCGAGAGAGGAGGGAGGAAGGCGAGAGAGGAGGGAGGAAGGCGAGAGAGGAGGGAGGAAGGCGAGAGAGGAGGGAGGAAGGCGAGAGAGGAGGGAGGAAGGCGAGAGAGGAGGGAGGAAGGCGAGAGAGGAGGGAGGAAGGCGAGAGAGGAGGGAGGAAGGCGAGAGAGGAGGGAGGAAGGCGAGAGAGGAGGGAGGAAGGCGAGAGAGGAGGGAGGAAGGCGAGAGAGGAGGGAGGAAGGCGAGAGAGGAGGGAGGAAGGCGAGAGAGGAGGGAGGAAGGCGAGAGAGGAGGGAGGAAGGCGAGAGAGGAGGGAGGAAGGCGAGAGAGGAGGGAGGAAGGCGAGAGAGGAGGGAGGAAGGCGAGAGAGGAGGGAGGAAGGCGAGAGAGGAGGGAGGAAGGCGAGAGAGGAGGGAGGAAGGCGAGAGAGGAGGGAGGAAGGCGAGAGAGGAGGGAGGAAGGCGAGAGAGGAGGGAGGAAGGCGAGAGAGGAGGGAGGAAGGCGAGAGAGGAGGGAGGAAGGCGAGAGAGGAGGGAGGAAGGCGAGAGAGGAGGGAGGAAGGCGAGAGAGGAGGGAGGAAGGCGAGAGAGGAGGGAGGAAGGCGAGAGAGGAGGGAGGAAGGCGAGAGAGGAGGGAGGAAGGCGAGAGAGGAGGGAGGAAGGCGAGAGAGGAGGGAGGAAGGCGAGAGAGGAGGGAGGAAGGCGAGAGAGGAGGGAGGAAGGCGAGAGAGGAGGGAGGAAGGCGAGAGAGGAGGGAGGAAGGCGAGAGAGGAGGGAGGAAGGCGAGAGAGGAGGGAGGAAGGCGAGAGAGGAGGGAGGAAGGCGAGAGAGGAGGGAGGAAGGCGAGAGAGGAGGGAGGAAGGCGCGAGAGGAGGGAGGAAGGCGAGAGAGGAGGGAGGAAGGCGAGAGAGGAGGGAGGAAGGCGAGAGAGGAGGGAGGAAGGCGAGAGAGGAGGGAGGAAGGCGAGAGAGGAGGGAGGAAGGCGAGAGAGGAGGGAGGAAGGCGAGAGAGGAGGGAGGAAGGCGCGAGAGGAGGGAGGAAGGCGAGAGAGGAGGGAGGAAGGCGAGAGAGGAGGGAGGAAGGCGCGAGAGGAGGGAGGAAGGCGAGAGAGGAGGGAGGAAGGCGCGAGAGGAGGGAGGAAGGCGAGAGAGGAGGGAGGAAGGCGCGAGAGGAGGGAGGAAGGCGCGAGAGGAGGGAGGAAGGCGAGAGAGGAGGGAGGAAGGCGAGAGAGGAGGGAGGAAGGCGAGAGAGGAGGGAGGAAGGCGAGAGAGGAGGGAGGAAGGCGAGAGAGGAGGGAGGAAGGCGAGAGAGGAGGGAGGAAGGCGAGAGAGGAGGGAGGAAGGCGAGAGAGGAGGGAGGAAGGCGCGAGAGGAGGGAGGAAGGCGAGAGAGGAGGGAGGAAGGCGAGAGAGGAGGGAGGAAGGCGCGAGAGGAGGGAGGAAGGCGCGAGAGGAGGGAGGAAGGCGAGAGAGGAGGGAGGAAGGCGAGAGAGGAGGGAGGAAGGCGAGAGAGGAGGGAGGAAGGCGAGAGAGGAGGGAGGAAGGCGAGAGAGGAGGGAGGAAGGCGAGAGAGGAGGGAGGAAGGCGAGAGAGGAGGGAGGAAGGCGAGAGAGGAGGGAGGAAGGCGAGAGAGGAGGGAGGAAGGCGAGAGAGGAGGGAGGAAGGCGAGAGAGGAGGGAGGAAGGCGAGAGAGGAGGGAGGAAGGCGAGAGAGGAGGGAGGAAGGCGAGAGAGGAGGGAGGAAGGCGAGAGAGGAGGGAGGAAGGCGAGAGAGGAGGGAGGAAGGCGAGAGAGGAGGGAGGAAGGCGAGAGAGGAGGGAGGAAGGCGAGAGAGGAGGGAGGAAGGCGAGAGAGGAGGGAGGAAGGCGAGAGAGGAGGGAGGAAGGCGAGAGAGGAGGGAGGAAGGCGAGAGAGGAGGGAGGAAGGCGAGAGAGGAGGGAGGAAGGCGAGAGAGGAGGGAGGAAGGCGAGAGAGGAGGGAGGAAGGCGAGAGAGGAGGGAGGAAGGCGAGAGAGGAGGGAGGAAGGCGAGAGAGGAGGGAGGAAGGCGAGAGAGGAGGGAGGAAGGCGAGAGAGGAGGGAGGAAGGCGAGAGAGGAGGGAGGAAGGCGAGAGAGGAGGGAGGAAGGCGAGAGAGGAGGGAGGAAGGCGAGAGAGGAGGGAGGAAGGCGAGAGAGGAGGGAGGAAGGCGAGAGAGGAGGGAGGAAGGCGAGAGAGGAGGGAGGAGGCGAGAGAGGAGGGAGGAAGGCGAGAGAGGAGGGAGGAAGGCGAGAGAGGAGGGAGGAAGGCGAGAGAGGAGGGAGGAAGGCGAGAGAGGAGGGAGGAAGGCGAGAGAGGAGGGAGGAAGGCGAGAGAGGAGGGAGGAAGGCGAGAGAGGAGGGAGGAAGGCGAGAGAGGAGGGAGGAAGGCGAGAGAGGAGGGAGGAAGGCGAGAGAGGAGGGAGGAAGGCGAGAGAGGAGGGAGGAAGGCGAGAGAGGAGGGAGGAAGGCGAGAGAGGAGGGAGGAAGGCGAGAGAGGAGGGAGGAAGGCGAGAGAGGAGGGAGGAAGGCGAGAGAGGAGGGAGGAAGGCGAGAGAGGAGGGAGGAAGGCGAGAGAGGAGGGAGGAAGGCGAGAGAGGAGGGAGGAAGGCGAGAGAGGAGGGAGGAAGGCGAGAGAGAGGGAGGAAGGCGAGAGAGGAGGGAGGAAGGCGAGAGAGGAGGGAGGAAGGCGAGAGAGGAGGGAGGAAGGCGAGAGAGGAGGGAGGAAGGCGAGAGAGGAGGGAGGAAGGCGAGAGAGGAGGGAGGAAGGCGAGAGAGGAGGGAGGAAGGCGAGAGAGGAGGGAGGAAGGCGAGAGAGGAGGGAGGAAGGCGAGAGAGGAGGGAGGAAGGCGAGAGAGGAGGGAGGAAGGCGAGAGAGGAGGGAGGAAGGCGAGAGAGGAGGGAGGAAGGCGAGAGAGGAGGGAGGAAGGCGAGAGAGGAGGGAGGAAGGCGAGAGAGGAGGGAGGAAGGCGCGAGAGGAGGGAGGAAGGCGCGAGAGGAGGGAGGAAGGCGCGAGAGGAGGGAGGAAGGCGCGAGAGGAGGGAGGAAGGCGCGAGAGGAGGGAGGAAGGCGCGAGAGGAGGGAGGAAGGCGCGAGAGGAGGGAGGAAGGCGCGAGAGGAGGGAGGAAGGCGCGAGAGGAGGGAGGAAGGCGCGAGAGGAGGGAGGAAGGCGCGAGAGGAGGGAGGAAGGCGCGAGAGGAGGGAGGAAGGCGCGAGAGGAGGGAGGAAGGCGCGAGAGGAGGGAGGAAGGCGCGAGAGGAGGGAGGAAGGCGCGAGAGGAGGGAGGAAGGCGCGAGAGGAGGGAGGAAGGCGCGAGAGGAGGGAGGAAGGCGCGAGAGGAGGGAGGAAGGCGCGAGAGGAGGGAGGAAGGCGCGAGAGGAGGGAGGAAGGCGCGAGAGGAGGGAGGAAGGCGCGAGAGGAGGGAGGAAGGCGCGAGAGGAGGGAGGAAGGCGCGAGAGGAGGGAGGAAGGCGCGAGAGGAGGGAGGAAGGCGCGAGAGGAGGGAGGAAGGCGCGAGAGGAGGGAGGAAGGCGCGAGAGGAGGGAGGAAGGCGCGAGAGGAGGGAGGAAGGCGCGAGAGGAGGGAGGAAGGCGCGAGAGGAGGGAGGAAGGCGCGAGAGGAGGGAGGAAGGCGCGAGAGGAGGGAGGAAGGCGCGAGAGGAGGGAGGAAGGCGCGAGAGGAGGGAGGAAGGCGCGAGAGGAGGGAGGAAGGCGCGAGAGGAGGGAGGAAGGCGCGAGAGGAGGGAGGAAGGCGCGAGAGGAGGGAGGAAGGCGCGAGAGGAGGGAGGAAGGCGCGAGAGGAGGGAGGAAGGCGCGAGAGGAGGGAGGAAGGCGCGAGAGGAGGGAGGAAGGCGCGAGAGGAGGGAGGAAGGCGCGAGAGGGGGAGGAAGGCGCGAGAGGGGGAGGAAGGCGCGAGAGGGGGAGGAAGGCGCGAGAGGGGGAGGAAGGCGCGAGAGGGGGAGGAAGGCGCGAGAGGGGGAGGAAGGCGCGAGAGGGGGAGGAAGGCGCGAGAGGGGGAGGAAGGCGCGAGAGGGGGAGGAAGGCGCGAGAGGGGGAGGAAGGCGCGAGAGGGGGAGGAAGGCGCGAGAGGGGGAGGAAGGCGCGAGAGGGGGAGGAAGGCGCGAGAGGGGGAGGAAGGCGCGAGAGGGGGAGGAAGGCGCGAGAGGGGGAGGAAGGCGCGAGAGGGGGAGGAAGGCGCGAGAGGGGGAGGAAGGCGCGAGAGGGGGAGGAAGGCGCGAGAGGGGGAGGAAGGCGCGAGAGGGGGAGGAAGGCGCGAGAGGGGGAGGAAGGCGCGAGAGGGGGAGGAAGGCGCGAGAGGGGGAGGAAGGCGCGAGAGGGGAGGAAGGCGCGAGAGAGGGAGGAAGGCGCGAGAGAGGGAGGAAGGCGCGAGAGAGGGAGGAAGGCGCGAGAGAGGGAGGAAGGCGCGAGAGAGGGAGGAAGGCGCGAGAGAGGGAGGAAGGCGCGAGAGAGGGAGGAAGGCGCGAGAGAGGGAGGAAGGCGCGAGAGAGGGAGGAAGGCGCGAGAGAGGGAGGAAGGCGCGAGAGAGGGAGGAAGGCGCGAGAGAGGGAGGAAGGCGCGAGAGAGGGAGGAAGGCGCGAGAGAGGGAGGAAGGCGCGAGAGAGGGAGGAAGGCGCGAGAGAGGGAGGAAGGCGCGAGAGAGGGAGGAAGGCGCGAGAGAGGGAGGAAGGCGCGAGAGAGGGAGGAAGGCGCGAGAGAGGGAGGAAGGCGCGAGAGAGGGAGGAAGGCGCGAGAGAGGGAGGAAGGCGAGAGAGAGGGAGGAAGGCGAGAGAGAGGGAGGAAGGCGAGAGAGAGGGAGGAAGGCGAGAGAGAGGGAGGAAGGCGAGAGAGAGGGAGGAAGGCGAGAGAGAGGGAGGAAGGCGAGAGAGAGGGAGGAAGGCGAGAGAGAGGGAGGAAGGCGAGAGAGAGGGAGGAAGGCGAGAGCGAGGGAGGAAGGCGAGAGAGAGGGAGGAAGGCGAGAGAGAGGGAGGAAGGCGAGAGCGAGGGAGGAAGGCGAGAGCGAGGGAGGAAGGCGAGAGAGAGGGAGGAAGGCGAGAGAGAGGGAGGAAGGCGAGAGAGAGGGAGGAAGGCGAGAGAGAGGGAGGAAGGCGAGAGAGAGGGAGGAAGGCGAGAGAGAGGGAGGAAGGCGAGAGAGAGAGAGAGGACGGACAGAGAGAGAGAGAGAGGACGGACAGAGAGAGAGAGAGAGAGGACAGACAGAGAGAGAGAGAGAGGACGGACAGAGAGAGAGAGAGAGGACGGACAGAGAGAGAGAGAGAGAGGACAGAGAGAGAGAGGAAGGACAGAGAGAGAGAGAGGAAGGACAGAGAGAGAGAGAGAGAAAGAGGAAGGACAGAGAGAGAGAGAGAGAGAGAGAGGAAGGACAGAGAGAGAGAGAGGAAGGACAGAGAGAGAGAGAGGAAGGACAGAGAGAGAGAGAGGAAGGACAGAGAGAGAGAGAGAGGACGGACAGAGAGAGAGAGAGAGAGGACGGACAGAGAGAGAGAGAGAGGACGGACAGAGAGAGAGAGAGAGGACGGACAGAGAGAGAGAGAGGAAGGACAGAGAGAGAGAGAGGAAGGACAGAGAGAGAGAGAGGAAGGACAGAGAGAGAGAGAGGAAGGACAGAGAGAGAGAGAGGAAGGACAGAGAGAGAGAGAGGAAGGACAGAGAGAGAGAGAGGAAGGACAGAGAGAGAGAGAGGAAGGACAGAGAGAGAGAGAGGAAGGACAGAGAGAGAGAGAGGAAGGACAGAGAGAGAGAGAGGAAGGACAGAGAGAGAGAGAGGAAGGACAGAGAGAGAGAGAGGAAGGACAGAGAGAGAGAGAGGAAGGACAGAGGGAGAGAGAGGAAGGACAGAGAGGGAGAGAGAGAGGAAGGACAGAGAGGGAGAGAGAGAGGAAGGACAGAGAGGGAGAGAGAAAGGAAGGACAGAGAGGGAGAGAGAAAGGAAGGACAGAGAGGGAGAGAGAAAGGAAGGACAGAGAGGGAGAGAGAGAGGAAGGACAGAGAGGGAGAGAGAGAGGAAGGACAGAGAGGGAGAGAGAGAGGAAGGACAGAGAGGGAGAGAGAGGAAGGACAGAGAGGGAGAGAGAGAGGAAGGACAGAGAGGGAGAGAGAAAGGAAGGACAGAGAGGGAGAGAGAAAGGAAGGACAGAGAGGGAGAGAGAAAGGAAGGACAGAGAGGGAGAGAGAGAGGAAGGACAGAGAGGGAGAGAGAGAGGAAGGACAGAGAGGGAGAGAGAGAGGAAGGACAGAGAGGGAGAGAGAGAGGAAGGACAGAGAGGGAGAGAGAGGGAAGGACAGAGAGGGAGAGAGAGGGGAAGGACAGAGAGGGAGAGAGAGGGGAAGGACAGAGAGGGAGAGAGAGAGGAAGGACAGAGAGGGAGAGAGAGAGGAAGGACAGAGAGGGAGAGAGAGAGGAAGGACAGAGAGGGAGAGAGAGAGGAAGGACAGAGAGGGAGAGAGAGAGGAAGGACAGAGGGAGAGAGAGGAAGGACAGAGGGAGAGAGAGGAAGGACAGAGGGAGAGAGAGGAAGGACAGAGGGAGAGAGAGGAAGGACAGAGGGAGAGAGAGGAAGGACAGAGGGAGAGAGAGGAAGGACAGAGGGAGAGAGAGGAAGGACAGAGGGAGAGAGAGGAAGGACAGAGGGAGAGAGAGGAAGGACAGAGGGAGAGAGAGGAAGGACAGAGGGAGAGAGAGGAAGGACAGAGGGAGAGAGAGGAAGGACAGAGGGAGAGAGAGGAAGGACAGAGGGAGAGAGAGGAAGGACAGAGGGAGAGAGAGGAAGGACAGAGGGAGAGAGAGGAAGGACAGAGGGAGAGAGAGGAAGGACAGAGAGGGAGGGAGAGGAAGGACAGAGAGGGAGAGAGAGGAAGGAGAGAGAGGAAGGAGAGAGAGGAAGGAGAGAGAGGAAGGAGAGAGAGGAAGGAGAGAGTGGAAGGAGAGAGATGAAGGAGAGGGAGAGAGGACGGAGATGGAGAGATGAAGGAGAGGGAGAGAGCAGGGAGAGGGAGAGAGGACGGAGAGGGAGAGAGGAAGGAGAGGGAGAGAGGAAGGAGAGGGAGAGAGGAAGGAGAGGGAGAGAGGAAGGAGAGGGAGAGAGGAAGGAGAGGGAGAGAGGAAGGAGAGGGAGAGAGGAAGGAGAGGGAGAGAGGAAGGAGAGGGAGAGAGGAAGGGGAGGGAGAGAGGAAGGAGAGGGAGAGAGGAAGGAGAGGGAGAGAGGAAGGAGAGGGAGAGAGGAAGGAGAGGGAGAGAGGAAGGAGAGGGAGAGAGGAAGGAGAGGGAGAGAGGAAGGGGAGGGAGAGAGGAAGGGGAGGGAGAGAGGAAGGAGAGGGAGAGAGGAAGGAGAGGGAGAGAGGAAGGAGAGGGAGAGAGGAAGGAGAGGGAGAGAGGAAGGAGAGGGAGAGAGGAAGGAGAGGGAGAGAGGAAGGAGAGGGAGAGAGGAAGGAGAGGGAGAGAGGAGAGGAAGGAGAGGGAGAGGAGAGGAAGGAGAGGGAGAGGAGAGGAGAGGGAGAGGAGAGGAAGGAGAGGGAGAGGAGAGGAAGGATAGGGAGAGGAGAGGAAGGAGAGGGAGAGGAGAGGAAGGAGAGGGAGAGGAGAGGAAGGGGAGGGAGAGGAGAGGAAGGAGAGGGAGAGGAGAGGAAGGAGAGGGAGAGGAGAGGAAGGAGAGGGAGAGGGAGAGGAGAGATAGAGAGGGAGAGGAGAGATAGAGAGAGAAAGGAGAGATAGAGAGAGAAAGGAGAGATAGAGAGAGAAAGGAGAGATAGAGAGAGAAAGGAGAGATAGAGAGAGAAAGGAGAGATAGTGAGAGATAGTGAGAGAAAGGAGAGAGAGAGAAAGGAGAGAGAGAGGAGAGGAGAGAAAGAGGAGGAAGAGGTTAGAGAGGCTTAGGGACGGAATTCTAGAGCTTAGGACCCCAGGCGGCTGAAGGCATGGCCGCCAATGGTGGAGCGATTAAAATCAGAGACCAGAATTAGGGGGAGTGCAGGGATCTTGGGGTGCTGTGGAACTAGAGGCGATTACAGAGATAAGGAACGGTGAGGCCATAGAGAGATTTGAAAAGAAGGATGGGAATTTTAAAGTCAAGCCGAGCCAATCTAGGTCAGCGAACATGGGGGGGTGGAATGGTGCGGGAATGACACGGGAACATGACTTGCCGCAAGTTCAGGCACGGGCAGCAGAGTTCTGGATAACCTCAAGCATTGCATGTGGGAGACCAGCCGGGAGTTTGCTGCAATTGTCCAGCCCAGGGAAGGCCAGAACGAACGAGGGTTTCGGCAGCAGATGAGCTGAGACGGAGGCCGAAGACAGAGACAGAGGTGGAAGCTGGCGGCCTTACCGGCGGAGCGAGCAGGAGGCCGGAAACTCATCTTGGGGTCGTGTGTGACACCGAGGTCACGAACAGACCGGCTTAATCTCAGGCTGTTGCCGGGGCGGTGGGAGGAATGGAATCGGTAGCTCGGGAATGGATTTGTGTTGGGACAAAGCATCATCTCGGCCTGAAACGTCAGCTCTGCTTCTCTTCACAGGTGCTGCCTGACCTGCTGAGAACTTGAGGCACTTACTTTTTTGTTTTTATTTCAGATTTCTAGCGTCTGCTATGTTTTGCTTCAGGACACGGGTTATGACTTGTGGTCAGATAAATAGAGGCAGGACTCTTATGGGGTAGGAGGGCATCCAAGCATCAAATACTCTGATTTAGCAGAGCAATGGGGAAAAGGAGGAGGAGTTGGGGGGGGGGGTGTTAATGTTATGTTAATTGTATTGTTACAGTCAAGGATAAACAAATGGGGAGGGGGGGGTGGTTACTGATTAATTAGGTAACTTGAGGGTGTATAAAGACGGACTAATTTGGCTTGGAGCATGTCGCACATGGGTGGTCCTGTGCCATGGAAGTTTAAGTAGGTTTCGTGGACTACCCCAGCCACCTGCAATTTCTGCAGCCTTGAGGAGTGGGTTGTGGGCGGAGGTGCTGATCAGGAAGCCTCCTCGTTAGCCTGGCCAAGGTGGCCATAAGCAGGTCCAAAAAGAGTGGACAGTTGGGGGGTGGGGAGAGAGAGAGAGAGAGAGAGAGAGAGTGAGAGAGAGATCGTTCGGCCCGATCTCTTCCGCGCCCACGTCCACACCTGGGTATCCCCAGAAAAGGGGGCAAGTGGTGCCTGCTGGTTCACTTGAGGCCTCCCGCAGCCGGTGGGTGCCACAGGGGCTGGGGTGCATTAATCAGCCTCCAAAATGACATTTCAACTTTCCTTTCGTGATTGTTAATTTTTTCTGCAATAATCTGAAAGTGCCCCTTTAAAGGAGTATATTTACTTATTTGCTCATTTGATTAATTGACAGAGTATAATCGGAGACTGCTGGGACACTGGTAGGGGGGGCAGCGATATGTAATGCTGCTTGCTGTGAATAAACCAACCCTCAAGAATAGGATTCATACTTCACCAGTTGGGCTTGGGATCCATTTATTGGAGGACTGGGGATATGTGTCCGGGGGGGAAGAAGTGGAACTAATTAGATAGGGTCCAAAGGGTTAACATTGGCACAATGGGCCAAAAGGCCTCCTCGCATCTGATTTTATGAAGGCTCAGCTGTTCTAGATGTCTCTGATACACCTACTGCAGCCTCAGGACAAAATACAAATTTTAATGTCCAAAGCTCACTCGCACGCAAAAGGTGGATTGGAGCTGTAACTGAGGTACCTGGGTGTTGGCTGAGGCAGCTGGAACCAGTAGAAGATTTTGGCAGGGCTTCAAGCTTTTTGTAGGGACAGTAAACAGTAGAAAACCACACTCCAGCTGTGCTGAGAGTGCACTTTACACTGGGAGTCGGAGGGATGGCAACACAGTGCAAGTGCCTGACCACCCACCCCACCACCCAACTCCTTGTCAAATCAACTGGTCTTGGTTGAGGATGCTGCAACTGCCCTCAGAGCCTCGGGCTGGGTGGAGAATCAGAGAGTTGAAGAGAAAACAAAAAAAAAAAAAAATCAGAACTTGCACCTGAATGGTGAATGGTAATCACGTGGCCAGGTAGTAATGTTGTTAAGTCATGAGCAACTATGTAAAAGTGTGTTGGAGGAAATCGGTATTATGAACAAGAGAACGAGAAAGGAGGAGGGAGGGAGGGAGGAGGGGGGAAAAGGAGGGAGGGAAAAGTGGGGTTAAAACTATTACTGAGCTAGCAGATGCCAAGCAATATATTTGTATTACTAATAAAATTGATATTATGAAAGGGGTTTTATCGTTAAAAGGTAGGGTTCAAAGAGCGTGGTGATACAATGAGACTTTACATTCAATGAGCCAATGCTGGCTATAAACTTCAGCAGGTGTGTGTGTGCAGGGTAGTGGCAAGCTGCAAGCCTCCCGCTGTCTCCACAGGAACCAAAGTGAAAGGAACCTCATTTTCAATTTGTATGGTGAAAATGCTTTGCCTGGTGTCTGCTTAAGTCTATGGGTTGTTGCTGCCTTAGTGGAGATTAGTTTGGGAATTTGTTAAAAGTTATGACAGTCGTACTCTGCAGCCATGTATGTGTTTCATGTGTTGTAACTTAATAAGTAGTTTCATCTGGTTTAATATAAAACCTCTCAAGAACTGGTGGTCTGATTCCTGCACCTCAAACATAACACTTAAAACTATGGGCTGAATTCTCCACCCCCCCCCACCCAACCCCCCCAACCCCCATCCACCCACCCAGTCAGAGGGGTTGTGTGGGCGTGGAGCAGGAGCAAGCATGAACCCGACTGGTGCCCCTGATCGGGTGCGCGCCGCCATTTTACGTGGGTGGGCCAATTAGGACTCGCCCAGCGTGACGCTCGCCTGGAGACGCTGAGCACTCTCTGTGCGGGCCATGGTGGGGGGGAATTCCCTGGGTCTGTACCTGCGCTCTTTCGTGCATGTGCGCAAAAGAGCACAGAAATTTTCCCGAGGCACCAGGGGTGCGTCAGGGAGATTTGTTTAAGGTTCAAACATTTAAATAAAGAATTGAAAATATTTTAAGACATGCCCCCTCATGTGACAGTGTTACATGAGCTGGGACATATCAAGGAACATTAATTCAAAAATTTATTTCATTTATAAACACTTCATGAAACCTCATCCCGCCTGTGGATGAGGTTCCATGAAAAATGCGAAGGCCGCCTGGGCTCTTCGCCTGCCCCCCACCAACCTTTCAGGTTGGCCAGGCAGCTCAGTTAATTGATTTAATTAGTTTTAAACAGGCTTTAGTAGTCCTTTGACAGTTCGGCGGGCCCACAGCCGAGTCGGCAGTGCGCCCGCCGAACTGAAAATCTAAATGACGCGCGGTGATGTCAGGATGCATCGGCAAGAGGGTCCCGCCCTTGCTCGCCGACCGGGAAATTCCCCCCCCCCCCATAGGTTATGACAGTTGTTTAAAGTTTCCCTCTGGGATTTTTAAATAACTCAGCTTTAACAAACTGCTGTCTCATAACAACTGGGGGCTCTAGCGGGGATAATTTATATTTCTAATTCCTTGATTGATTTGGAAGTGGTGAACCTTAAAAGGTTATGAGTGGACTTGGTGAGCTATTTTAAGAAGTGGTGAGACTGCAAGATGGCTTTGGCAATTGTTAAGACTTGGGTGGGAGTAGAACAGGTAACTCTGATTGGATTGGAGAAAATAACTAAAAGTAAGTTAACGGTGTTGGCAGATAAGTTAAAATTGGGATTACCTGGGAGTGCTAGAAAATTAGATATGGTTAAAAGTATAGCACAGCAACGACAGTTGGAAGTGAAACCTGACACTAGTGAGTCACAGCTGGAGGTAGTGAGACTTCTGTTACAAATGAAGACACTTGAATTTGACCAAGCAAAGGAACTGAAAAAGCTTGAATTAGAAGCAAAGGACAGAGAAATGGCTTTTAAAAGGGAATTAGAAATTGCGAAGATGGAGAAGGAGGAGAAGTGAAAGGGAGAGAATTCCAACTGAAAATGTTGGCAGTTAGAAAAGAGATGTCAGAAGGTGAGAAAGGATTTGTCTCCAGAGTAGAACCCAGTGGGGAGATGTTTAAATTTGTACAAGCTCTTCCAAAGTCTGAGGGAAAAGATATTGAAGCATTCTTTATGTCATTGGAGAAGTTAGCTAAACAGATGAAATGGCTGCAGGAAAACTGGACATTATTATTACAGTCTAAGTTGTTAGGTAGGGCCCCTGAGGTATATGCTTTGCTATCAGAAGAAATGCTGGTGAATTATGATGTGGTGAGAAAAGCTATTTTGAGTGCATATGAGTTGGTTCCTGAAGCGCACAAGCAGAAATTTAGGAATATGAGAAAACAGCCTGGGGAAACATATTGAGTTTGAAAGAGTAAAAGAAAGTAATTTTGACCAGTGGATATGGGCATTAAAAATAAAGACAACCAATGCAGCTCTTAGGGAATTTTAGAGGAATTTAAAAATTCAATCCCTTCAACAATGAGAACTCATGTGGAGGAACAGAGGGTTGATTCTGTAAGACAAGCAGCAGAGAGCGCTGATGATTATAAGTTAGTTCATAGAGCTAAACCTTTTTCACTCTTTCAAATTGGAAAAGGATAAAAAGTGGGATGGTGAAAGGAATGTAGGTATTCAGGGAAGAGAAGGAGTAGCTGGAAGTTCCCAGCAAGTTTAATTTTCTCAGAATAAAAAGGAAGATGCTGAAGGTAGGAGTGACATTCGAAAATTGAGGTGTTTTTACTGTGGTAGAGTGGGGCACACAAAGTCAGTGTGATGGAGATTGCAGGAAAAATCTGTAGGAATTATTGGGGTACAGAAAAGCCCTGGAAGTAAAAGTACTGTGGGTTCTGAGGTTCAGGCACAGGAGAAACCAGTGGCTTGAGTACAGGTGAAACAGGGAAAAATCAGTGAAAGGTGAAGAGGTGGGATTGTGTTTACAGTTTACTCAAGAGAATTCTGAGGAACAGGTTGCAGAAATATTTAAATACTTGGTAATGTGAAGGGAAAGTCTTTCCATGTGTACAGGGTGGAGTAGGTAAAGATGTTAAAATTTTAAGAGACACAGGGGCTAGTCAATCCTTAATGTTGTGGGATAGTGATATTTGTTGTTCAAAGGGAGTGCTGCAGGAGAAGGTAATAATAAGTGGGGTTCATGTAGATGCTAAATCTATTCCATTGTGAAAGGTAAATTTAAAGAGCAAATGGAAAGCAGGTGAAGTTACAGTTGGAGTGGTGGAAAAATTGCCCATTGCAGGGGTTCAATTTATTCTGGGTAATGATATAACTGGATCACGAATGTGGGTGATGCCTATGATGGTTGAGCAGCCTGTAGAAGTGTTTACAACAGAGGTGTTACAGAAGGAACATCCTGGATTGTTTCCAGATTGTGTTGAAACGAGATCAAAGGCTCATCGGGAAGAACAGGATAACCAAGATAAGCAGGCAGTTCAAAGGCAAGAAAGTGGTGTCGAAATCCAATTATCTGGCACTGTATTTGATAACATTGTTCATGAGGAAGGACTGCAGGACAGTTCAGTTGAAATGTTTAACTCAAAGAGGTTAGTGGAATTACAGAAAAATGATTTGCAAGTAAAACAGTTATATCAGAAAGCTTATTCGGAAATCAAAGCAAAATGTGTTCCAGTATGTTATTATCTTCGGGGAGGTAATCTGATGAGAAAATGGAAGCTGGAGGGAGGTACATCAGATTGTTATCCCATTAGGGTATAGAAATGAGATTCTGAGGATTGCTCAGGAAATTCCATTGGGGGTACATTTAGAAATTAGGAAAACACAGGAAAAGATAGAGGTTTTTTTTTGGCCAGGATTGCATAGGGATGTAGTCAAATTCTGTAGAACCTGTTATACATGTCAAATGACAGAAAAACCACAAGCAGTGATCAAGCCAGCGCCTTTAATCCCAGCATTTGAAGAAACCTTTTACCAGGGCCATGATTGATTGTGTAGGACCCCTCCCCAAGACGAAGTGGAAATCAGTATTTATTGACAATAATGGATGTGTCTACCAGGTTTCCTGAAGCGATACCTTTAAGAATTATTACAACTAAGATGATTGCGAAGGAGTTAATTAAATTTTTCACACGATATGGTTTACGAAAAGGAAATACAATCAGATCAGGGGTCAAATTTCACGTCGCAGCTGTTTAAGGAAGTAATGAACAGCTTGGGGATAAAACAGTTTTATGTCAACAGCTTATCATTCGGAGTCACAAGGAGCTTTAGAAAGATGGCATCAAACTTTAAAAACTATGATAAGAGCATACTGTCAGAGTTATGCACAGGATTGGGATGCAGGAATTCCATTTTTGTTATTTGCTATTAGAGACACTCCTAATGCATCGACTGGTTTTAGTCCTTTTGAACTAGTTTATGGTCATGAGGTAAGGGGACCAATGACGTTGATTCATGAGAAATTGGTGGTCAAAATTCAGAAAACTACTCTCCTGGATTACGTATCAAGTTCCAGGGAAAGATTGAACAGAGTATGTGAGCTGGCTAGGGAACATTTAAAGATATCACAACAAGCGATGAAAATGAAAGCAGATAAGGAGGCTAAAATTCAGAGTTTTGTTTCTGGAGAGAAAGTGCTAGGTTTATTACCAGTACCAGGTGATTCAATAAATGCAAGATTTAGTGGGCCTTACAGGATTCAAAATTAATTGAGTGAAGTAAATTATTGAATAAATACTCCAGATAGAAGAAAGAAGCAGAGGGTGTGTCATGTAAACATGCTTAAAAAGTACTTTGACAGGGAAGAGGAACAAAAAGAGGTGTAAGTGATGGTGGATGATGAGAAAGAGGTAGAAGTGCAGGACTCTGAAACTGATTTTCCTCTGATCAAATTGGATAATGAAGGGGTGCTTTAAATGAATTTAAATGAAATATTGAGTTACCTTCCAAGCAAGTGTCAAAGTGATTTGGAAAAGCTATTGCAGTCACACAAACCTATTTGTGGAAATAAATTAGGAAAGCCATATTTAGCTTTACATGATGTATGTATAAGAATATCATCTTCAATAAGGCAACAACCTTATAGATTAAATCTGGCAAAGGTATCACAAGTACAAAAAGAAATTGATTTCATGCTTAAAAATGATATCACTGAGTCTAGTTGCAATAACTGGAGTTCGCTTATTGTACTGGTACCGAAACCGGATGGAACACAAAGACTGTGTGTGGACTATCGAAAGGTGAACACGGTGGCAAAAGCGGATTCATATCCCATACCACGGTTGGAGGATTGCATTGAGAAAGTGGGACAATCGAAATTTATCAGAGGTTGATTTGCTAAAAGGATACTGGTGGGTACTGTAGTCAGAAAAAGCAAAGGAGATATCAGCTTTCGTAACGCCAAGTAGACTATATCAGTTTAAAGTCATGCCATTTGGTATGAAGAATGCACCGGTGGCATTTCAAAGACTGACAAACAAAGTAATTGGGGGTTTAAGCAATTGTGCTGTTTGTATTGATGATCTAATTGTTTTCAGTCAGACGTGGGAGGAGCATTTACAGCATCTGGAAGAATTATTTACTCGACTACAAGAAGCTAATTTGGTGATGAACTTGGCTAAAAGTGAATTTGCAAAAGCGCAAGTTACATATCTAGGCCATACCATTGGACATGGTAAGGTGGCTCCGAGAGGTGCGAAAGTCAAGGCTATCGTGGATTTCCCAGTGCCTACAACAAAACGAGAAGTTTTGAGATTTCTGGGTGTGAGTGGGTTTTGCTGGAAATTTGTACCAAACTTTAGCCAAGTGGTTGATCCACCCACTGTCTGAACTATTAAAAAAGAACAAAAAACTTCAATGGACATTGGAGTGTCAGATGTCATTTGATAGTTTGAAAACTGTATTAGCTGCGAACCAGTGTTGGCCGTACCCAGTGATGCCAAGCAATTCAAGTTGGCCTTTGACGCAAGCGATATAGGCACTGGGGCTGTACAAGATGACGACACTGGAATTGAAAAACTGATAAGGGCATTTTTCACGGAGGCTGAATGTACAACAGAGAAGATATTCAACGATCGAAAAAGAGGCTTTGAGTTTGGTGTTAGCATTGCAGCATTTTGAAATGTATGTTGCAAACAGTTCATCAGAAACAATGGTTTATGCAGACCACAATCCTCTGAAGTTTCTGGACAAATTTTGAAACAAAAATGCAAGGCTTTTCAGATGGAGTCTACTATTACAACCATTTAATCTACGTCTTATACATATTGCTGGAAGAGAAAATCTGTTCGCAGATGCGTTATCAAGAGTTTGAAACTTAAAGGAAAATGGAACAATTTTTTAAAAAAACCTAGAGACTGAACTGGACTGATTTATGCTGATACCAAGGACGTGTGTGTGTGTGTGTGTGTGTGTGTGTGTGTATATATATATATACATAAATATATAACATATATATGTTAATGCATACATCTGATAATGTAATAGTATACTAACTATAGGAGATAGTGTGAGATGGGTTATTAAAATGAAGCCATCTTTTAAAATTATGACGCTTCATTTTCTGATAAGGAGGGAGATGTCATGAAGCTATTAATGTATATAATATTATTTGAAAATATTAAAAATATTTTAAAAATATTTAAGATAGAGGTTTAGTCTGTGGGTGTGTCGTAATTGGATTAAAGCCAGCTAGTCTGGGTGCTTTGATACTAGTTTTCAAATGTAAGAGAGATGGCGTGCATTTGCGTTTTTTTAATAGAGCTTTCAAGAAGTGGGATGAAAACTACCACCTAGCTAGCAGGTACCAAGCAATGTGTTTATATTACTAATAGAATTGGTACAATGGAAGGGGTTTTATTGTTAGGAGGTTGAGTTCAAAGAGGCTGGTGATACAATGAGCATTTACATTCAATGAGCGGTGCTAGGTATAATGTCAGCAGTTGTGTGTGTGCAGGGCAGATGCAATGTGAGATCAACAGCATCTGTAAACCTCCAACTGTCTCCACAGGAACCAAAGTGAAAAGAACCTCATTTTGAATTTGTAATGGTGAAAATGCTTTGTCTGGTGGCAGGTTAAGACTATGGGTTGCTGTTTCTTGATGGAGATTAGTTTCGGAATTTGTTAGAAGTTATGATAGTAGTAATTTGTAGCCATGTATCCGTGTTTAATGTGTTGTAGCTTAATAAAATATTTCATCTCGTTTAATATAAAACCTCTTGAGAACTGGCGGGTCTGATTCCTGAATTTAGAGTTCCGTCTCGAACATAATACTTAAAATTATTGGTAATGACAGTTGTTAAAGTTTCCCTCTGGGATTTTTAAATAACTCAGCCTTACCAACTGCATCAGTCATAACAGGGAGAGAGAGAGAGGCGGGGGGGAAAGAGAGGAGTGAGTGAGAAGGGGGCAGGGAAAGAGAGAGAGAGAGAGAGAGAGAAATGGCGGGAGGGAAAGAGAAAAAGAGAGTGGGAAGGAGGGAGAGACACATACACACACACACACACGGAGGAAAGGAGAGAGAGAGAGAGATACACACAGCAAAGGGAAGGAGAATGAGAAAGACACAGAGGAATGCAGAGAGACAGCGAGACAGGAAGGTATAATAATTTCCATGATGTTATTGTCATTTATTGTAAAATAGAGTAATAATGGGTTGTGCCTATGCGAGACTTAATTGAATTAGAGGCAGCTAGTCTGAATGCTTTGATGTTAAGAGACAAAATTAGGTTTGAAATGTCAATTAGGTAAATGCAGGGAAGTTTTAGAATGTGAAGTGTAAAGGGAACATTTGCATTTTTAAACAAACTATAGAGGCTTGAATTCAAAGGAGGGGCTGTAATGTGCATCTAGCCAGCAGAAATAATAAGAAATAGTGTGTTTATTTTTCCCAAAGATTACTGGTGGAATTGGTACTATGATAGGCTTTTCTTATTTGTAGAGAGGAAAAATTCAAAAGACAGTGAAACAATTTAAATTTGCATTCAAAGGGGAAAATATGTATAAAGGAGAGAAGGCTGTTTGTAAGGGAGGCAGTTTAAGATCCAACAAGTGTGAAAAGCCTGCATCCTGCATGTACCAAACTGCTGCCTCCAGGCACTTAAGTTACGAGAAATCACTTTGAAACTGACTGTTCAGGGTATAATTTATTTTGTGTGAGTCTTTTAAACTCTGTGTCTAACTGTTGCCTTAACAAAAGTGTTACTGGGAGTTAAATTAATTGGGGGATTTAGAAGTTATTATAGTAGTAATTTGTAGACATATGTATGTGCTTACGCTCATTTTGCTTATTAATAAATGTTTAATTTGGGTTTATAAAAACCTCTCAAGACTCGGTGGTCTTCTACTAAATTCAAAACCTGCATCTCGAAAAATACAAATTGAAAATTAGTTGTGACAGTTGTTTCAAGCTTTCCTCTGGCATTTGAAGAGCTCAGCATTTACCATCTGCTGTGTCAGAACAAGACTGAGGGAGGGAAGGTGAGAGAAAGACAGACAGAGGGACGAAAGGTGAGAGAGAGAGAAAGAAGGGGAGAGAGAGAGAGAGAGAGAGAAGGGGAGAGAGAGAGAGAAGGGGGAGAGACAGAGAGAGAGACAGAGAGAGAGAGAGGGAGACAGACACAGATAGAGGGAGGGAAGGAGAACGATAGAGGCAGAGACTGAGAGAAAAAGGACTGGTTTCAATCTGGAAAATACTAACTGCTAGAACAGAGGCCACTGGAACTAAATGAAATTGTCCCCAAACAATCTTGACTCAGGGTAAGTGGGATGTGTCCAGGTATCAGAAACAAACTCTTCCGTGCTTATTTAGTAGCTTGTTTAGAGACAATAAACCTGATCAAGAATTTCTGGTTTGAGTCAGACGCTCGGCTGATTAAAGAGTGACCCAGAAGAGTTTTATTCTACAAGATGGTGCCGGCGGGGTTCTGGCCCCTGCTGCTCTACCTGTTCTCTGCTCCTGTTGATTCTCTCGGTTAAAAGGTCAACGTTGCTATTCTCTTCCTCCAGCTCGAGCTCCAGGTGCTTGATTTTATCCTGTCACACAGAGAGAGGAAATGAAAAGAGTTTACAAACAGCCTTCCTGTGCAGGCTCAGCCTTGGTCACGGCTGTCCGGGTGATGAAGCAGTACTCCGACCAGACACATCTCAAGCGTGCCTGCAAAGCACAACAGAGCACCGCCCCCACACTTCCTTTTCCGAGACCCTACAGTGCAGGTCACGTTCCTCTATTCCATGCCAAGTGACCCATAATTCACATGTAAGGGGAAAAAGGGGGTGGTGTGGCGGGGAGGTGATGTGGCGTGGCGGGAATGTCACCGGGCTTGTAATCCAGGGGCCCAGGCTGATGCTCTGGGGGACACGGGTTCAAATCCCCCACCACGGCAGCTGGTGGAACTTAAATTCAGTTAATAGATCTGGAATTGAACCCTTAAGTGCATCGACGGGCAGAGGGATCTGGGTGTACGGGTCCACAGGACACTGGAAGTGGCAACGCAGGTGGATAAGGTAGTCAGGAAGGCATATGGCATGCTTGCCTTCATTGGCAGGGGTATTGAGTACAAAAGCTGGTAAGTCATGCTGCAGCTGTACAGAACCTTTGATTAGGCTACACTTGGAATATTGGGTGCAATTCTGGTCGCCACATTACCAGAAGGATATGGAGGCATTGGAGAGGGTGCAGAGGAGGTTTACCAGGATGCTGCCTGGTCTGGAGGTTATTAGCTACGAGGAGAGGCTGGAGAATCTCGGATTGTTCTCACTAGAGCGACGGAAATTGAGGAGCGACTTGATAGAAGTTTACAAAATTATGAGTGGCATGGACAGAGTAGATAGTCAGAAGCTTTTTCCCAGGGTGGAAGAATCAATTACTAGGGGACACAGATTTAAGTTGAGAGGAGAAAACTTTAGAGGAGATGTGCGGGGCAAGTTTTTTACGCAGAGGGTAGTGAGTGTCTGGAATTCGCTGCCAGAGGAGGTGGTGGAAGCAGGTACGATAGTGGTGTTTAAGAGGCAGCTTGACAAATACATGAATAGGATGGGAACAGAGGGATATGGACCCCGGAAGTGCAAAATGTTTTAGTTGA
Source organism: Carcharodon carcharias (assembly GCF_017639515.1). NCBI lineage: Eukaryota > Metazoa > Chordata > Chondrichthyes > Lamniformes > Lamnidae > Carcharodon > Carcharodon carcharias. The sequence continues at coordinate 1,726,058 of NW_024470726.1, forward strand.
CGGGCAATATAATCGGCGCAGGCTTGGAGGGCCGAAGGGCCTGTTCCTGTGCTGTACTTTTCTTTGTTCTTTGAAAGCCAGTCTCAGTTATGGTAATTACCAATTGTCGGAAAAAAAAGCATCTGATTCACCAATGCCCCTTTAGGGAAAGAAATCTGCCGTCCTTACCCGGTCTGGCCTACGTGTGACTCCAGACCCACAGCCGTATGGTTGACTCTTAACCGCCCCTCTGAAATATTCAGTTCAAGGGGCAATTAGGGTTGGGCAACAAACGCTGGTCTTACCAGTGACGCCCCACATCCCACGAAAGATACAAGAGCGATGGTGATGGATGTGTTACAGTTCACTCGGGGAGTCCGAGTTGCTGTGGCAACACGCACGTTTACACGCATGTTGTGGTCCGGAGCTATGGCTATGGATAGCGACGGTAGAGGTTCCAACTTTCTCCCCATCACGCGACTGACCAGGAATCTCTCCCGCTGTTACCCGCCCGCCACTGGCCTGCGCTGGGAGGATTTGCAGGTTGGTTTGTAAACCCACCCTTCCTTGGCCATCAAGGCCTGGGGTGGGGACTTGAATCCGGACCGTCAGGCTCAGCGGCAGGAGACACTATCCGCTGTTTCGCAGGGTCTCCAAGAGAGTGATGGGGGTACAAATCTGACTGGTCGTTGCGGGTAGCGTGTCATCACTTGGGCTTCCCTTACAGACCCATTACCCCATTCAGCCCTCGAGTGGACGAATTTCCTACCCGACTGTGTTGAAAAGAAATTCCGCCTTGGGGGGTTTTATTTTAAAAAAAATAACAGCTGAGTCCCACCTTCTCCTTATATGAGAAACCAGAAAAAATGCTGTAAAAACTCTGCAGGTCTGTCAGCCTCCGCGGAGAGAGAAAAACAGTGTCTTTAAGGCCGAAGGAGAGTCACCCGGACTCGAGACATTAACTGTTTCCCTCTCCACGGACGCTGACAGGCCGGCCGAGATTTTCCCCCAGCACTTTCTGCTCTTACTTCAGGTTTCCAGCACCTGCTGTAGCATTTTGCTTTTTCCCTCCCTTCTCCTCGCTGGCCTCTGCACCAAGGACACTTCCAGCAGGGCCTCGCCCAATGGTGATCCGAAGCCCGGGGAGATCATTCCCCCTCCCTAACCCCGCGGGCGGTATAAAGCCGCGAGCGCGCTCTCAGCTTTTTCTGCCATCAGCTAACTCGGTGCATGGACAGAACCCGCAACACTCCTCATCTGTAAGCCTGCTGTGCCACAGTGGATATTAATGGCTGGTTCGGGGCCGGGGGGCGGGGGGGGGAATCAGAATTTTCCCGATCGGCAAGTATTTCAGGAATTTCAGGATAGCCCTCAGCGCACCAGGTCTTCGTTTAAGAGCTCGATCACCAAGCTGAAGGCAAACAGGGGAGGGCGAAAAAAGGGGGCGAAAGGGTTGGCAAGGACCAAGGGTCAATTCAAGGCTTCCCCTGGTCCCACCCTGTAAGACGACAGCACTGACACGGCTCCGACTGATTACAGGCGCTGGTCTCAGCCAGGGCCGGAGAGAGCGCTTGCTGGGTTTTGTCATGGGTCGTTGGGGATCGATGTCAAGGCCCCTCGGGGAGCGGGCTGGAGTTCACCGTCCTGCGCACGCGGTGGGCTGGTGGGGGTGGGGGGGTGGAATAACAATAAAGAACCTGCTCGAAACCTCCCGCCACTGACCTCCAGGGCTTTGGCCATCCGGGACTTGTCGTCTTGCGTTCGTTTCCTGGAGTCCCTCTCCTGCTCCAGGTGCTGCACTCGCTGCCCCAGCAGCTCGCTGTCCAGCCGCGCGTTCTCCTTCTCCGCGTTGCTCTGCTGCAGCTCGTGCTTCAAGCGACCCACCTGAAACGGGAGCACGTGTTTTAGAAACCCCCCCCAAAAAAAAACCCGCACGCCTTTTGCAGCTTGTGGGAGGGGGGGTGGGATGGTCGAAAGGCGTCGCTCGTGGGGTTACCCGGGAATGGGAATGACCTTCCTGACGCTTATGGTGATCCCGATCCTTTGGATCCAGGGAGGGGTTGGGTGGCATTGTCCACTGGACTGGACTGGACTGGACTGGTGTTCCAGAGACCCAGGGTAATGCTCAGGGGACCCCAGGGTTCGAATCCCATCACGGCCGCTGGTGAAGTTTGAACTTAGTAAAAGACCTGGCATCAAAAGTCCGATGGCGACCGCGACAATCAGCGACGTCCTTCAATCCTTTCGGGGTCAACCGCGCGGCCGTGCGTCTGGAGTCACGTGTAGGGCCAGACCGGGCGAGTGTCCACCCCCCCACTTTCCTTGAAGGGGACACCTGCGGAGCTGATGGCTTTCTACGACAATCGGTGACAGCTTCACGGTCACCCTGGCCGAAACTAACTTTACATTCCGGACTGCTGCGTTTGGGTTTCAACCCCGCGTGCCCCCGGCAGAGCAACCTTTCTGCCAATGCTCCTGTTTAACGTGGCTCCCGGTTCTCTACCTAGAAGCAGCACGGGGAGTTTACAATGGTAAAAGGTGGTTAGTGAGTGGTTAGCTAGTTCTTTTCGGGGGGTTTTGTAGCGCCCCTGCCTCTGAGCCGGAAGCTGCGGGTTCGAGTGCCACTCCAGGACTCTGGCAACTCATCACCGTGCCTGAGTATGCAGATGGACCTACATAAGGGGTTTGGCGAGGACTTACATTGGCGAGGACTTACTGTGTCAGTTTGATAGGCGTGGCAACTCATCACCGTGCCTGAGTATCCAGACGGACCTACGTAAGGGGTTTCGGTTTCCCTGAAATAAGAGAAACACTCTCCCTTTTTTTTTTAAAAAGAGAAGGGACGTTCGAATTGAGGACAAAACAGGCTGAGCGCCGACCTGCAAATCCTCCCAAAACAATGGCAGGCAGCAAGGGTGGGAGAGATTCCTGGTCAACCATGTGATGGGAGGTAAAGTTGACCCCCCCCACCCCCCCCCCCCACCCCACCCCACACCCCCTCCTATTCTTCCTGCCAAAGTGGACAACTCATGTTTTTCCACATTCTACTCCATCTGCCATATGTTTGACACACAGACACAGACACACGCACACAGACACACGCACACAGACACACGCACACAGACACACGCACACAGACACACGCACACAGACACACGCACACAGACACACGCACACAGACACACGCACACAGACACACGCACACAGACACACGCACACAGACACACGCACACAGACACACGCACACAGACACACGCACACAGACACACGCACACAGACACAGCACCTATCCACGTAACCCTGTGAGCAGGGAGAGATGCCAGAGATGCAGGTTAAAAATAAAGAGGGAACATCTTGAGACCAGCTAAGGTCCCAAATCCTTGGCTTTCGCCAGCCCCGTGCTTGAACCGTTTGGGCTTAGTTAAGTGAGGTCCTTCACTTAAAAAGAAAAGGGGGAAATGATTCTCTTATTTCAGGGAAACAGAAGCCCCTCATGTAGGTCCGTCTGGATACTCAGGCACGGTGATGAGTTGCCACGCCTATCAAACTGATACAGTAAGTCCTCGCTAATGTCGACTCACTTAATATTGTTTCACTTTAGCGCCAATTAACGTTGTAAATAAATTAGCGTCAGTCCATCCGTTTAACGTCGCCAGTTTCGCTTTAACCCTTTTGCCCAAGACCTCCTCTTTTCTGCGGCCTGTCTACCCTCGTGGCTGGTCCGGCAGGGCTCCAGCCCTCTTCTTCCCCACTCCCCTCCTTGCCTCTCCCAGCCTCTGTTCTTACCTTAGCCCTCGGGGGCCCCGCCCTTCAGTGGCTCCCCTGCTGGCTTCGCTTCTGGACTCACGCTGAAGTCCAGGGCTCCATCTAGTGACAGAGGCTGGCCGGTGCGGGTAGTCGGAAGGTCAGCCGTTAACCGCACCGACCAAGGCCTGCCAGTAGATGGGGGCCTGGTCAACCTAAAGCTACTGTGGACTGGAGGTGAGTAATCCTTTCGAGGAATTTAAGTGTATTGTATGCGGTAATTCTTGTATATTTAGTGAAGCATTTTATTTTTGCAAGTAATTTCAGGTAGGGATGCACAGTGCTGCCCATGTATGGTAGTGTTTCAGCTCGTACATTCTTGTTTTCCGGGCGAGAATGGCCAGAAGGAGCCTAACTCCAACTTTAGCATTGATCCGTGTGGGAACCCACGATTCACTTAAACTCGCCATTTTCAAGAACGCAATCACTTTTTTATTTTAAGTGAGGACTTATTGTACCACCTTGCTCGTTTACAAATAGCCCTGCCCGGCTCAGGTGGGCCACACTAGGCTGAAATTTAGCAAATGGGCCAAGTCCGGAGGGAGTACGTCCCAGGGATTCGTGGGGAGTGTTAAGATAAGCCCAGTTACCTCATCTTGCAGCCTCTTGATGGTCATGCTGGCCTTTTCCAGCTCCAAGGTCCTCTCCTTCCCTTGCCTCTGATGCTCCAGTAACTCGCGACGCGACTTATCCCGGCACTCGTCCAGCTGGGACTGCAGCACGACCACGGAGCTCCCAGACTGCTCCGAGATCTCGTCTACCTGCAAGACGGGAAAAGAAGCCAAAGTTCAGATCGCTGTGGTCCTTAACGCCTTGGAAGGACGGCCTCTGGCCAGCTCGTCTCCGCAGACACCTGGCAATGCGGTAACCGCTGGAGCTGAGCCGCCAGCCCAGAGTTCAAACCCCACTCCGCTACGCCGTGAAACCGGAGTTCAATAAGCCTGTGGGCTGGTGCCAGGAAGGATTACATAGAATTTACAGCGCAGAAACAGGCCATTCGGCCCCTCTGCTCCATGCCGGTGTTTCCGCTCCACACCAGCCTCCTCCCAACCCCCGAATTCATCTCACCCCATCAACATATCCTTCTATTCCTTTCTCCCCTCGTGTTTATCCAGCCTGTCTTTCCCCCCCCCCCCCCCCCCCCACCAAACTTAAATGGAACTCTGCTATTCACTCTGCATTCTCACCACTCTCTGGGGTAAAAATGTTTCTCCCGAATCGGACTGGTTAGCATTGGTCTTACGTTTTAGCGCCGTATAAGCACTGGGTTGCTGTCAAAACGATCTTGAGGACCGATCTCGACTGCCTTGAGGTTGGGGGTGGGTGTGTTTATTTTAAATTCTTTCACGGGACACTGGCGAGTCTATAGCATTTGCTGCCCATCCCTAATTGCCCCTTGAACGGAGTGGGTTTGCTAGGGCCATTTCAAAGGGGCAGTCAAGGGTCCCGCTGCCGCATGGCTGCGGGTCTGGAGCCACGTGTAGGGCCAGACTGGGTGAGGACAGCAGGTTTCCTTCCTTAAAGGGGCGTTAGCGAACCAGATGGGTTTTTACGAGCTCCGACGATGGATGTCATGGTCACCGTCACTGAGACTAGTTTTCAATTCCAGACTTATGCGTCGATCTTAAAATTCCACCGGCTGCCCCAGTGGGGTTTGAACCCGTGACCCCCCCCCCCCACCCCCAGGGAGTAAGCCTCGGCCTCCGGATCACCAGCCCAGAGATATTACCATTACGCCATATTCCACCCCCCCCCACCTCCCAAACAATCGGAAAGGAATTTCCAGATTCCTCCCCCACCGCCCCCCACCTCCGATTGTCCTCTATTCTTGTCTCTCAGATTACGTAGCTCTTTCAAAAAGGGTTAGCACAGGCAGGATGGGAGGAATGGCTTCCTTCTGCGCTGGATCGTTCTGATTTTACGCCTTTTGAGGGGGGGGGGGTGCAGGGATGGTGTGCAAAGAAAGGTATAGTCACAGTACAGGCGTCAGCCAGCCTAAACAGACCAGCAACTCATTTCACTCAAAACCCAACGGTTCACTAAGTTCCTTCCCGATCATCCACCAGGCTCCCACTCTTTTTGATTCAAACTCAAGTACTTGAAAAGGAGGAGGCCCATGCGCGTTCAACTTCAGCGCTGCTGAGAAACAACAAATAAAAAGGGGCATGCCGTCAAAGCTGTTTGTCTTGCACTCATGAGGACGAATTCGCAAGGATACCAATTTAACAGGAAACGACAATTTATACTGCATGAGAAGAGAGTGCTGATTGGTTGGCAAATGGGCTCTGATTGGTAGAGGCCTTGCCATGGAGAATGTACCAGGGACTGGCAACACCTCTACCAATCAGAGTCCACTTGCCAACCAATCAGCGCACTCCTCCCATGCAGCGCAAATTGTTGTTCCCTCTAACGACTGGTATTCTTCTGAATCTGTCCTGATGAGTGCAAGATGAAAATCTTTGACTTCCCAAGGAGCAAGTTCAACTTGCTCAAGTTCAAATTCAAGTTCAAGTTCAAACAGAGCAGGTTAGCCTTTTGAAGTATTGAATGCCTTTGGAAGCTTGCATGTTGGTTAACTGCTAAAAAATAAAAAGTGGGCTACACGTTAGTCCGGTACCACACTCTGCGACAGGCCCTTAGTGCCCACTGCATTCAGCCTTGGCAAACAATTGCAAACAGGTCCACCACCACTTTTAGGGCAACGAGAGATGGGCGACCTCGCTAGTGCAACTGACTAAGAGTTGATCGGCAAATTAAAAAACACGCTGGCTGGTGGCGAGGAAGCAACCGCCCTGCAACGTTGTTTACTCGAATAAGGAAAAAGGGGGGGGGAAAACGGCTATTTCTAAACGTCGTTACCCCCCGTCCGGCTTCTCACCTCTTTCTGCAACTTCTCGATCGTTTTGTCCAGCAACCTCTTCTGCTCCTCCAACTCGATCTTCGCCTTCTTCAGCTGATCTTTCTGCCTCGCCTCGTCCTGGAAGCGCTCGCTTAACTCCTGGTAGTCTTGGGTCAGCCGGTTCAGACTCCGCTGTTTCATTGTGATGGGGGGAGGAGGGTGGGGGTTAGTGGGTAAGGAAACGAAAGTAACAAGGGTTATGATTGCAGATGTGGAAGTCCTTGCGGAAGTCACCAAGTAACGCCTAAAGCAGGGGCTGACGGATTTCTAAATGCCAAAGACATTAAACGGATGTGGGGATGGCGCGGGGAAAAAGACATTGATAAACCATGATCACATTGAATGGCGCAGCAGGCTTGACAGGCTGAATGGCCTACTCCTGCTCCTATGTTCCTCCGGTTGAGGCCCGCGTGCACCTCCCATCGTCGAAAGGAGCCACAGCTCCTCGACAATCTCACATTTTACTGCAACGTTTAAACCAGATGGACTTTGCTGCAGTGTGGACCTGTTGAGCAAAGTCCTGATGGCAGAAAGCAGCCTAGAGTTAGCGTGTCACTCACGTCAGGACACAGGGCTACCCTGCAGATATATTACTCTTACAAGCCAAATGACTCGAGCGCCTTCAGCTTGTACAATCAATACGGATGTCACCTGCCAGCAGACCAGAGAACCCCAGCATTAGGGTGCAAAAGATTTACCAGCAAGGTCGAACAGATACATCCCAAAAAGTGGCTCTAAGGAGTGTGCGTTTTTAAAAAAATCTATTCACTGCTAAGCCGCGTCTCAGGCCTCAGTTAAAGGAGGTCCCACGTCTGGAATGTTCCAGTCTCACGTGCTTCTCACTGGCACCGAGGACTGGAAAGGATGCTGAGCTCCCTGTAAAAGTTATGGAACTCATCGCCCCTGCGAGCCTGGAGCGGAGGACAATCTCCCCAGCTTATCCGCTCGGCAGTGGGGCGGAGGTGGCGTGCGATAAGCGGCTCTTACGTGATTCACGGTATCTCATCCACAGCCGCGTTAAGGGTCCTGTCCCAAAAATACTCAGTGTCGGGCGCCCTACGCTCAGTTGAAACCTGAAGCTCCGAAGAAGGGTCACTGGGACTCGGAACGTGAACTCTGTTTCTCTCTCTCTCTCCACAGCTACTGCCAAGGCCTGCCGAGTTTTCCCTGCATTTTCTCTTTTCATTTCAGATCCGCAGTTATTTTGCTTTTTAGCTAAATTAAGACCAGTTGCCCGCTCGTTTTAATGTTTTAGAGTTCCTGACAGCATTTCCTTTGGAGACGGACAAACACAACCTTCCTCGAACAACTCATTGCATAAGTTGTATTAGCTCATGATATACAACATTAGGTAGACCACAACCTGAGTTACTGTGCGCACTTCTGGTCACCTCATTACCGGTAGGGTGTGGCTACATGAGCGAGGGTACAGAGGAGGCTGACGAGGGATGCTGTCAGGACTGGAAAACGCCAACATAAAAAGCAAAACACTGCGGACGCTGGAAATCTGAAACAAGAACAGAAAATGCTGGAAGAAATGAGCAGGTCGGACAGCATCTGTGGAGAGAAAAAAAAAAACAAGAGTTAACGTTTGATACGGACTCGAAACGTTAACTCTGCTTTATTTTCTCTCTCCGCACAGATACTTGTTAGACCTGGAATGTTGTAGCTGTGAGGAAAGACCGGGTAGGCTGGGGTTGTTCTCCCTGGAAGAGAGGAGGCTGAGAGGGAGACTTGATTCGAGATGTACAAAGTTGTGAGGGGGGCCTGGATAGAGTGGATGGGATGGGCCTAATTACCTTAGCAGAGGGGTCAGTGACTAGGGGGCATAGGTTTAAAGTGATTGGTAGAAAGGTTAGAGGGGAGATGAGGAAATTCTCTCTCCCCCCACCGTCCCCCCCAACCCCCAGAGGGTTCTAGGGGTCTGGAACTCGCTGAAAGGGTAGTAGAGGCAGAAACTCTCAACTCCTTTGATAAGGATAAGGGGTCTGGACCTGCACCCCAAGTGCCGTAACCTGCAGGGCCACGGACCGAACGCTGGAAAAGCGGGAGGAGGCCGGGTGGCTTGTCTGGTTGGCCGGGCCAGGCACAACGGGCCGAGTGGCCCCTTTCCTGTGCCGCAAAACTTCCGACCGTCGCCACAGCGGGGCAGGAGACGGGTCTGCGCTGAGCAGCATCATGAAAGCCAGGGGTGTAAAGTAACACAAGTCGGGGTGGGGGGGGGGGGGGTGCAGAGGGTTGCTTCAACGGGTTCAAACAGTTGGTGGGTGGGGATTGCAAAGGCCCGAAACGGACCTGGGAAAGCCTAACGGGAGCCATTAAACGCTGGCGCGAAGTGAAGGGCAGAAAGTAAACGTGATTGCCACAGAGCACAGAAGCTTCTGGATACACAGCGGATTCCGACGGGGAACGCCTTGGCGTGACGTACCTGCGTTTCCTCCAGGCGATTTTCTAACACTCTCTTGGCGACGGCTGTCTCCTGCTCCTGGTCTGTGGCTTCTCCCAGAGTCTGTTCCATCTGTTTCCGCTCCGCCTAAAAGCAGATTCCAGGGAGTCACGGTGCATTTTAACATCGGGACAAGAGAAGGCCATTCGGCCCCTCCAGCCCGTTTTCCTTCACTCCGCCCCCCCCCCCCACCACTCCGCAGCCCATTCTATTAGATCGTGGCTGATCTGGATGTTAACTCCATCAACCCCCCCCAGTCTTGGGTCCATTACTCTTAATCCCCTTTGTCCGACAAAAATCCACTCATCACGAGAATGGTCCCAGGGATGAGGCGCTTCAGTTCTGAAGGTAGACCGGAGTAGCTACGATTGTTTTCCAGGGAGTAAAGAGAGTCGAGAGGAGATTTGATAGGGGTGTTCAAAATCGCGAGGGGTCTGGAAGAGAGTAGAGAGGGAGAAACTGTTCCCTCTCGTGAAAGGATCGCGAACGAGAGGGCACAGGTTTAAAGTAATTAGTAGAAGCAAAAGCGACGGGAGGAGAAACTTTTTTTTAAACGCAGCGAGCGTTTAGGGTTTGGAAGGCGCTGCCTGGGGCTGTGGGAGAGGAAGGTCCGATGGAAGCGTTCAAAAAGGGAACCAGCCCGTTACCGGAAAGGGAAGGGGGATGTGCACAGTTACCGGGAGAAGGCGGGGGAACGGCACGAGGTTGAGTTGCTCATTCGGAGAGCCGGTGCAGACACGATGGGCCGAATGGCCGCCTCCTGCGCCGCAACATTCCTGCCATCTGAGTTTCGAAATTTCCAATCGCCCGCTTTCGAGCTCTCTCCCCCTCTCTCTCTCCAGGAACGCGATCCGAAAAGGTTTGGCGCGTTGTACGTTTGACCAGGAAGCAACGAGAAAATGACCAATTAGAATGGAGAAGAGAAACTCCTCTGGGATTCAGAAGAAGATTGGATGGTGTAGCAAAGGGGAACGATTTCAGGTCATTGAGTGTATTTAAGACCGAGATAAACAAGTTCTTGATTGGTAAGGGGTGGGGATCAAAGGTTGCGGGGAGAAGGCGGGAGAATGGGGTTGAGAAACTTATCAGCCATGATTGAATGGCGGAGCAGACTCAATGGGCCAAATGGCCTAATTTCTGCTCCTGTGTCTTATGGTCTTATGGGACTTTTAAAAAAAAAAGACCCGCGCACCCCGAGGGAGAACACAAACAACTCCGGTTGTGGCTGCCGGCCGGGTTTTTGGTGTGGAATTACCTCTAGGTGGTCTGCGGCACAGGGAGTAGCGCCCTTGCCTCTGAACCAGAAACACCAGTTTCGAGTCCCACTCCAGGACTTGGTGCTGCATTCACAAGGCGGCCGGACAGGTCGCAAATCCTTCCGACACACCTGTGGTGGGCAGTAAGAGCGGGAGAGACTCCCGGACTCTTCCCCACCCCCCCTCAGAGGGTCGTGAATCCTCGGAGCTCTCTTCTCCAGAGAGGGCTGGAGGCAGGGTCGCTGAATATTTTTTTTAAAGGCAGGGGTAGACAGAGTCTTGACTGAAAAGGGATTCAAAGGTTATCGGAGGGGGGGTAGCGGGAACATGAAGATGAGGCCCCAATCAGATCAGGCGTGATCATACTGAATGGCGCAGCAGGCTCGAGAGGCCTACTCCTGCTCCTAACCCGTACGTTCGAATGGTCAGCCACACTTGATGCGGAGTTCTAAGCTTTAGCCTCTGGCTTCAGGCTGGCAATCTGTTCCAGGAAAAACAAGCTACGGGGAAATAAAAAGAGACACAAGCGCGCACTTGGTCCGCATCATGCGTTTCTCAACCCTCTCAAGTCTAATTACCTCCAACCGGACCATCTTGTCACTCAGCCGTGACTCAGAGCACTTCAGCTCCTCGATCATGTCCCTGTACTCTCCCATCTGGAAGTCCATTTGGGAAACCCTCCGCTTCAGGTCGTCATTATCCTGCTTCAGCTGCTTCAGAGAGGAGTCAGCTGCTTTCCTCGCCTGCTCTGTCGCTCCCTTTTCATTTTCCAGGTTCAGTTTGTCCTGAGGTGTTGGGGGAGTGGGGGGGGGGGGGGGGGGGGGGGGGGGGGGGGGAGGTTGGATAGAGAAGGAGAGGGACAAAGTTATTTTCCAAAAATGTGCAAGAGTGTTCCGAGTGGGAATAGCCCCGTTAATAACTGGTTAAAAAAACAGGCTGCTTTGCTCCATCAATACGCCACCTTGGCTGTGCCACAGCTCAGGAAACAGGTAACATCTGACCTCAAGCATACCTATTACTGATAGTCAAAATTAGAGGGATTGCCTCCTCTCTCTCTCTCTCCCTCCCTCCCTCCTTCTCTTCCCTCAGAGAAGCAGGGAATCAGTAGCACCAATACCATCAGGCACAGTCACGGAATAGCCTGCATTACGTACCCAGGTCCTGGAGTGGAGCACAACCCCATAACCTTCTGACTCTGAGACAAGAATGTTATCAACGGAGCATTGGGTAGTCAATGAATTTGGGTTCCTTGACGGTGGTGTGGTGGTATTGTCACTAGGCTAGTAATCCAGAAGCCCAGGCTAATACTCTGGGGACACGGGTTCAACTCCCACCATGATGAAATTTAAATTCAATCCATTAATAAACCTAGAATTGAAAGCTCGTCTCTGCAATTGTGATCATGAAACTATCATCGATTGTCATAAAAGCCCACTTGGTTCACTAACATAAAGATAAAAGCAAAATACTACACGTCGGAAACAAAGACAGAAAATGCTAGAAAAACTCAGCAGATCCGGCAGTATCGGTGGGGGAGAGAGAGAGACATAGTTAACGTTTCGAATCCGTATGGCTCTTCTTTAGAGCTTCACGAACGCCCTTTAGAGAAGGAAAGCCGTCGTCATCCTTACCCGGTCTGGCCTGTGTGAGACTCCAATCCCGCAGTAACACGGTCGACTCTTAACTGCCCTCCGAAACGGCTGAGCAAGCCGCTCAGCTGTACCAAACCGCTGCTTCAGTCCAACCAGACGGACTGCAGCAGCTCAAGGCGGCCCACTCAAGGGCAATGAGGGACCGGCAGCAGGTTGAACTCACCTTTGACATAAGGTCGCAGCTCCTCTTGAGCATTTCCACTTCCTTCTGATGGCTCTGCTTCAGTTTTTCCAGTACTTTGCTGTGGCTAGCAGCCTCTTCGCTTAGCGTCCCTTTCAGCGCGCTCAACTCCTGCTCTTTACGCTGTACGAGGGCTTCCTGGCGCTCACTGGCACTGGCTGTCTCTTGCAGTTCCTTCTTGGCTGTAGCCAGCTCCTGAAACAGAGAGGACCTGGTCAGCTTTTCTGCATCGCATGCTGTACGGCAACAGTGTCCCTGGTATATTTGTATCTAACGCAGTTGTTTTGTCTCTCTACAGTCACTTCCGAGACTTCCACTGATTCATCCAGAACAAATTTGGTATTAACAAACTGTGAGGCAGTTTAGAACCGTGGTGGGGAGGGGGCACCAATGATAGATAGTCACTAATAAATCCGATGGGGAATTCAGGAGAAACTTCATTACTCAGAGTGGGGAGAATGTGGGACTCGCTCCCACGGGGAGCGGGGGCAGAATGTGGGACTCGCTCCCATAGGGAGCCGGGGGGAGAATATGGGACTCACTCCAGCGGGGAGTGGTTGAGGTGAATGGCAGAGGTGGACCAAAGCGGAGGGAGGAAGTTGGATAAACACATGAGGGAGAGCGGAATAGAAGGGTACGTTGATGGGGTGAGATGAAGTGGGGGTTGGAGAAGGAGGAGGCACGGAGCAGATGGGCTGAGTGGTCAGTTCTGTTGCAATAAATACTCTGTAATCAAAGCTCGCACGCAGATCAGTGTCCAGCATTCCCGGGCTACTGAATTCCTCAAAGTTTAAATGCTCACAGGGCGCTCTCTGCCTATTTCAGGGAGAGCTTCATCAAGCCCCTTGCGCCATTTATATTGTGTGTTGGGGGCTGTGCTCCGTGAGCATAAACACGCAGGACTGACTCCCTGCGATTACCTTCCAAAATTAAAGGGCGTAACTCCAGAGCAGACTTGTAGACGCTTTAGACGTGTGAGTGTACGGACGGCCTGTTCTTCCACGCCCTGCTGCTCTGATTTGGGAATGAAACCAAGAGCAAGAGACTTGCACGTCTGCAGCTGGCAGTACTTCTACAGTGTAAAAGCACTCAGTTTCTGAGAGTTTCTCTGCTCCAAGCACAGACTGTATGCCAACAGTAGCAACTTGCATTTACATAGCACCTTTAACATTGTAAACGTCCCAGGGAGCGTTCTCGGGCAAAATCTGACACTGAGCCATGAAAGGAGATATTAGGGACAGGTGGCTAAAATCCTGGTCAAAGAGGTCGGTTTTAAAGAGCGGCTTAAAAGGAGTAGAGAGAGAGGGGGCGGAGAGGTTTAGGGAGGGAATTCCAGAGCTCAGGGCCCCAGGCAGCTGAAGGTAGAGCCGCCAATGGTGGAGCGACGGGAATCAGTGGATGCGCAAGGGGCCGGAACGGGAGAGAAACGTGAATAGAGTTAACCAGGAGAGTCAAAAGCCTAACATTAGCTACATGGCAGGGGGCCGATGGCATAGTGGTACTGTCACTGGACTAGAGAGCCAGGGTAATGCTCCGCTGGCCTGGGCTCGAAAACCACCACGGCCGATGGATTCAACAATAATGACCACAAAACTGATTGTTGTAAAAAAAAACCATCTGGTTCACTAATGCCCTGCATGTGGCTCCAGACCCCAAAGCAATGTGGTTGGCTTTTAAAATACAAGGGATGGGCAATAAATGCTGGCCTAGCCAGCGATGCCCACATCCCATGAGAGAGTAAGAAAAGAGCCTGTCAGGTGGATGGCATTTATCTAGAGTACATATGTGGGGGGGGAAAGTCAATGGGAATGCAGGAAAGTAGGAGAAGCAGCAAAGTAAGAGACAGGAATGGGGAAAGCTTGCACCATTTTCTTCTTTAAATACCTGTTTTACTCAACTTCAAATTAACATGCAAAGCGTTTGGCACCAATATATTCTTACAATTCAATACTAAATGTCAAATGCACCACCTTTCCTTGCACAAAGCCTCTTTCTTCAGCTTGAACCCAATCCTCTCTCTTTCACTTTCCCTTGTCCACTATGCACCAGTACACTATTCACCCAGGAGGGAACGCTAGCAGGTTGTTTGGCAGCATTGCCTTCGGAGCCAAGCAGAAACCCGAGAACCCCATCCACACTCGATACCCACTTGGCAGCAGGGATTGGGGCGGGAGTTGCTGTATTGTAATCACAATTCTTGACCGATTTGTCCCTCCCTCACAACCTGGCGGGGGTGGGGGGGAGTCCGGTGGCAGCTTCCAAATGTTCAGCTGGTGGGGTATAGCCAACTTCAGGCTTAGCAGAGATGCCTCCCGGAGCCAAATGGTCTTCTGGCACGAAACTAACCGGACACATTGGGATTAGATATTGGAGGGAGGGCTGGTGCCAAATAAAGTGTACCTGAGCAAGAATTCGAGTGAAAAACAGGTACCTTTAAATAATCTGGAGATAAGAACATAATAGCCTAAGAAATAGAAACAGAAGAAGGAGGCCATTCAGCCCCTCGAGCCTGCTCCGCCATTCAACAAGATCATGGCTGATCTGATTGTGGCCTCAACACCACTTTCCTGCCTGCAGTCCTCCTCTCGCTCTCTCCCCTCCCCCACCTCCCCCCCCCCCCCCCCCCCCCCCCCCCCCCCCCCCCCCCCCCCCCCCCCCCCCCCAGCCCCCCTATAATTCTCGAACAAAAATCTGTCTACCTCCACCCTGAGTATGTTCATTGACCCAGCCTCCACTGCTCTCTGGAGACAATAATTCCAAAGACTAACGAACTTCAGAATTACTGGTCTCCATCTTCCCCCTCTGCTCCGTGCTGGTGTTTCTGCTCCACACGGGCCTCCTCCCACCCTCTCTTCATCTCGCCCCACCAACATTATCCTTCTATCCCTTTCCCCCTCGTGTGTTTATCCAGCTTCCCCCCACTTCAATGCATCTCTGTGATTCACCTCGACCACTCCATGTGGGAGCGAGTCCCACATTCTCCCCAGCCTCTGGGTAAAGAAGTTTCTCCCGGATTCCCGAGTGGATTTTTTTGTGACTATCTTATATTGATGGCTGCTCCCACAGCTTTAAAGTGCATCACAATTTGTTAATGTCAAATTGTCGTTTGGTAGTGCGGAACTCAAGTATTGCTGGAAAAAAAAAAAACATTTTGTCAAAGCTTTGACAAAATGTCTTTTTATCAGCAATACTAATGCCAAATTGTTCTCGAATGGGAGGCCCTTAATTTTTAAACTGTGCCCCCTCTTTCTAGATTCCCCCACGAGGGGAAACATCCCCTCAGAATCTTATAGATTTCACATCTCATCCTTCTAAACTCCAATGAGTACAGGCCCAACCTCTCCTCATAAGGCAAATCCCTTCATCTCTGCCCACGTTTCCATTTCGAGTATCTGAAACCCAGCGAGCCTACATATCACGGGTGCAGGACATTGAGGAGGGCACCACGAGGAATCCGCTTCAGACCATAACAGCGCATTCACACTACGCTTGTGACTGGAGGCTATCTGGAATGCTTGCAGGGGACAAGCAACTGCCATAAGAAAAGGTTATCAGAATCCAAAAGCAACATACTTTTTTAAGTGCTTGGATCTCTGTAGTGTCCACGGAGGTCCGTTTCACATGGTCCACCTCATCCTGCATCACTGAGTAACGATCTCGCAAATCCCGCAGCTCCTCATCGAACTCCTCCTTCTCCAGCTTTATCTGTAACAGTCTGGGATTAGGAACAAGTGGAAAAAAATACAGAGATTGGTTTGGGTCTCATCCTTCTGGATCAGCCACCGTACTTGCCTTTCCCTTGCACATCCCTCCCACCCTCCCCCAGGCACCTCAACATCCACCCGAGGGGGAGGACTGCCCCTGGGCGGAAACACATGATACAAAGTAGGGCAGGTGTCCGCCGTGGCTCAGCGAGTTACACTCTCGGCCTCAGTCACTCCAGAGACTTGAGCCCATAATCCAGGCTGACACTCAGTGCAGCGCTCCCACAGTGCTGGCACTGGTCTTTTGTCTGGGACGTTAAACCGAGACTCAAGCCTGAACTCTCAGGTGGACTTGTGTAAAAGACCACAAGGAGCAGAAGTAGGCCATTCGGCCCATCGAGGCTGCTCCGCCATTCAGTGAGACCATGGCTGATCTGATAATCCTCAACTCCACTTTCCTGTCTTTTCCCCCATAGCCCTTGAGATTCCCTCGCTGATTAAAAATCGGTCTATCTCAGCCTTGAATATACTTAACGAGCCAGCCTCTATAGCCCTCTGTGGTGAAGAATTCCACAGATTCACTACCCCAGAAAAAAAAAAGATCCCACAGCCACTTTTGGAAGAGGAGCTGGGGGGGTGTGGCAAAGAGCTCTCCCAGGTATCCCGGGGCCAATATTTATCCTTGAACAATGTCACTAGGTCATTATTTTCATACCGCTGTCTGTGGGAGCTTGCTGTGCACAAATTGGCTGCTGTGCTTTCTATATTACAACAGTGACCACGCTTCAAAAGTAGTTCATTGGCAGTGAACCGCTTTGAGGCGTCATGAGGTAGTAAAAGGTGCTACAGAAATGCAATTTCTTGCCTTTCTTTCGGGTCTGAGAATACTGCACACCCTGAGCACCTCACTGGATGTATTTTATGCTCAAATCCTGGAGAGGAATTTGCAGTCACAACCTTCAGCCTCAAGGGGGCAAAGTGCCTCCTTTCAGAAAGGAGAAGCGTGGGGGTGGAGGGGGGGAACCATTAGGTCTGCACTGTCTAGAGTTTCGAAGAATATTAAAAAAAAGTGATCTCATTGAAACTTACATAGTTCTTACAGGACATGACAGGGTAGATGTGGATAGGATGTTTTCCCAGGCTGGTGAGTCTAGAATCGGGGACATCATCTCAGAATAAGGGGTAAGCCATTCAAGACTGTCATGAGGAGGAATTTCTGCGCTCAAGAGGGTGGTGAATCTTTGGAATTCTCCACTCCAGAGGGCTGCGGAAGCTCAATCACTGAACATATTCAAGACAAAAATCCGTAGGTTTCTGGATACTAACGACATTAAGGGATACGAGGGTAGCGGGGAAAAATGGCATTGACGTAGATGATTGGCCAGGATCTTTTCGAAAGGCGAAGCAGGCTCGATGGGCCGAGTGGCCTTTGCCTGCTCCTACGTTCCTAATTGGTAGAAACAGCCTTTTTTAAAAATTGACTAGGTTTCAAATCTGATTTGACTCCTTTCTCCGAAGGGAAAACATGAAACCCAATTTACTCCTGCTTTGTGCTGCGTAGCTCCTCCCGGTTTTTCTGGAACATCTCTCTCCAGTGGGTGCTCTCTTCAGTGTTCTCCTCCAGCTGTCTCTGCAGGCTCCGCATTGCTGAGTTGATCTTCTGTCTCTCAGACTCCACATTCTGTTGAGTCTTGGTTTAACAAGGAAAGCGAAGAAAATATTCAATCTTTTCCCCTCGCTGCAACAACTTATATTAATCCCGTGTCTTTTAGCGAAATAAACATCGCAAAGGTGCTTCACTGCAGTGTTGTAAAGCAAAGAGAGCGAGGGAGGGAGGGCGGGGGGGAGAGAGAGAGAGGGAGAGGGAGAGAGGTTTATGATGGGGATTCCAGGCAGCTGAAGACACGGCCACCAATGGTGGAACGATGGGAATCGGGATGTGCAAGAAGCCAGAATTGGAGGAGCACAGAAATAGGGAGGGGTGTAGGGTCTGGAGGAGGTTACAGAGATTGGGAGTGCTATAGGGGCTGGAGGAGGTGAGAGAGATAGGGAGGGGTGTAGGGGCTGGAGGAGGTGACAGATAGGGAGGGATGTAGGGGCTGGAGGAGGTTACAGAGATAGACTGAACTGCAGCGGTTCAAGGCGGCAGCTCACTGCCACCTTCTCAAGGGCAACTAGGGATGGGCAACAAATGCTGGCCTAGCCAGCGAAGCTCTCATCCCGTGAATGAATAAAAAGAAATGGAGAGGGTTGTAGGGGCTGGAGGAGGTTACAGAGATGAGAGGGACAGTAGAGGCTGGAGGGAGATACAGAGATAGGGAGGGGCGTGAGATCATGGAGGGGTTTGCAACAATGGACAAGGGTTTCAAAATTAAAGCATCGCTTGGCCAGGAGCCAAATGTATTGAGTACAGTATTGAGAAAGATGAACAGAACTTGGTGTGAGTAAGGGTAAAGGTAGCAGGTTTTAGATAACCTCAAGTTTAAGGAAGGTAGAATGTGGGAGGCCAGGCAGGATGCTGTTGGGGTAGTTGGGTCTGGAGGTAACAAAGGCAGGAATGAGCAGATGAGTTGACGCAGGGGGCGAAATCACGGGAGGCTGGAAATAGGCAGCCTTCACGATGACACGGACATCAAGCCCTTTAAATCATCTTAAACACCACGGTGAGGTCAGCCTTAATCTTCCAAGATCAAGGGAATAGAAGCTAATGTAACATGTCCACATAATTTACACCTTTTTAAATCCAGGTCAAAAACTGGCACTGCATCCCATTCAACCTTCCTGTGGTACAGTGCCCAGAACTGAACAGAGTCGGGGGGGGAAATATAAATTAAGCTTCCCTGTTACATCAGCTGACAGGGCTTCACTACTGATATCAGCAGTACTATCAGTGTTGATATAATGAAAGGGTTTGATAGGACAGACAGAGAGATGTTTCCACTTGTGGTGGTGGTGGTGGTGGGGGGGGTGCGCAGAGGGCTTGAAGAGACCAGAGCTGGGGGGGGGTGGTGGATATCAATATAAGAGAGTCACTAATCAATGCAATGGGAAACTCAGGAGAAACGAGGTGAATAGTGGAGATGCATTGGGTGGGTTGGGGGGGGGTTGCTGGATAAACACATGCGAGAGAAGGGAATAGAAGGATACATTGATGGGGGCGGTAGATGAAGAGAGGGTTGGAGGAGGCTCGTGTGGAGCATAAACACCATGCTTGGAGTGAATGGCTCGTTTCTGTGCTGTTAATGCAGTGTCAATCTAGTTTGCACCCCCGACACCAACCTCAATGGCTTGGCTGTAAAACATATTACAGCTGTCCTTCTCTCATCTGGAGATGCTAAGGCACTTAGAGCTGCCACTCACAAACCCAGGAAATAGCTGGTAAGACGGACACTGCATTGGAAGACCATTTTGCTCTATGCGCAGGCACGGACTAAATGGGGTTTTCCATTTATCTTTGCACAAGTCCCGTTAGCCCACTCCCTTCATAACCTCCTGTGTTTCTGAGGCCAAACTAAAGGCTCACCATAACCTCCTTGCTTTTGAACTCTACACCTCTATTTATAGAGCCCAGGATCCACTGTGTCTTACTAATCCTTTCTCAACCTGCCAAAGCCTCCCGCCCTTACCCCAACAGAGGCAAAGGATTTTTTCCCCCTTCGAGTATTTATCCAATTCTCTCTCCCTTTTGAAACTTCCTGATGAATTTGCTTCCACCGCCCTTTCAGGCAGTGCCTTCCAGACCACAACAACTCACTGCCTAAATAAAAATACTCATCCTTTCCCACCCCAACCACTGCCCCTTACCCTGAATTTTCTTGCCAATTATCTTAAATCAGTGTCCCGCTGGTCACAGGCTCTCCTGTCAATGGAAACAGTTTCTCCCTATCTACTGTTATCAAAACACCTAGTTTACTTTTTCTTTATTCTTTTCTGGGGGGGGGGGGGGGGGGGCGCGGCGGGGTGGTGTGCACGCTGCTGGTGAGACCAGCACTTGTTGCCCACCCCTAACTACCCTCGAACCAAGTGGCTTTGCACAAGTCCGTTATCCCACTCCCTTCGTAAAGCCCCCTGTGGTTTTGAGTGGCGTACACAACGGTCGAGTGTTAAAATTTTAAAGGCAGCTTCTTTTCAAGTGGCCCAGTCGGTGTGGCAATACAGTTTGAAACACATTAATTGATGTGCTCGCTGGAGTGGAAGCCCGGACTGTGCCCCTCAAAGGGCTTGTTTGTTCATTAAAAAAGAAAGAGGAAACCGTTTTCTTTTCATTCTCTCCCTGTTCATCCCCGACTGACTAATTCAACGTCTTTTGTGGAAATGGAGGGCCAAACGATGCTGTCGTTTGCCAGTACTTTTATTTTCTCTCAGCACAATGTGCACACAGTCTCTTATCTACCCCCGCCTCCCAGGCAACATTACGCTCGAAACAATGGAATTGCTGTTTGTCCAGAGCAGCGCGATGTCTCCTGCAGGGAGGGGCGGGGCGGCAGCGGAGTGGGGGGGGGGGCGCGTGGGGAGAGAGTTGGAGGGAATCCACATCGAGAGCAACCACAGTTCAGTTAACGGCTGACCGGTTTGTCAGGTGGAGTTTTTAAAAAGTCATCATCAGAATTGTGCAGCTGACCACATGCCGCTCCTTACGAACCTGATGTTTGAAATGAGTTTGCAAACCCGGCACTGGGTTAAGCGAAACAAGTGCAGTCGGTCTCACAAAGAAACAGGAGCAGGAGGAGGCTACTCGGCCCCTGCCACCACCCCTCCCCCACCCACCAAACCCCCAAGCCTGCTCCTCCATTCAGTAAGATCATGTGGCCTCAACTCCCCTGTCCTGTCTGTCCCCCATAACCCTCAACTCCCCAATCAATCAAAAATCTGTCTAACTCAGCCTTGAATATATTCAATGAGCCGGCCATCACTGCTCTCTGAGGAAGAGAATTCCACAGATTAATGACCCTCAAGAGAAGGAATTCTTCCTCATCTCTGCCTCAAATGGGAGAGCCCCTATTTTTAAACCGTGCCCCCTAGTTCTTGATTCGCCCATGAGGGAAGACACCCTCTCAGCACCCACCCTGTCGAGCCCCCTCAGAATCTTATCTGTTTCAATAAGGGCGCCTCTCATTCTTTTTAAACTCCAATGGGCGCATGCCCAACCTGCCCAACGTTTCCTCGTAAGACAAACAAACCCCCCCCTTCACCCCAGCAATTAGCCTGCACGTTTCCCACTTTGAGTCTTCAAGCCCAGCGAGTCTACCAATCGTAGCAGCGAGACACGGCAGGAGGCAGCAATAATTTAAAAAAAAGGGTAAAGGAAAGTATGTTTCCCACTGACCTGAGATACCTCATCGAAGTTTTTCCTCAGCTGTTCCATATCTTTCTGGTACTGGGCTGTAAGGTCTTCCATCGCTTTATCATGGCTGGACACCTCTTCCTTCAGGACCCCTTTCAGAGCCGTCAGCTCCCTGTCTTTTTGCCTCAGGATGTCCTCCACGGTCTGTTTTGCAGTTGCCACCATGTCCAGCTCCTCTTTTGTCCTCGCCAGCTCCTGTCGAAAGGAAGCGTGTTATTATGGAATCTTATGGCACAGGAGGAGGCTATTCTGCCCTGTATGCCTCTGCCAGCCCTTTGAAAGGGCCAGCCAGTTGGTCCCAATCGCAGAACGGTTATAGCACAGAGTGGGGACGTTC